>NC_024308.1:1319617-1329512 GCF_000523025.1 Cynoglossus semilaevis
CAGTCAGTCAGTCAGTCAGTCAGCCAGTCAGTCAGTCAGTCAGTCAGTCAGTCAGTCAGTCAGTCAGTCAGTCAGTCAGTCAGTCAGTCAGTCAGTCAGTCAGTCAGTCAGTCAGTCAGTCAGTCAGTCAGTCAGTCAGTCAGTCAGTCAGTCAGTCAGTCAGTCAGTCAGTCAGTCAGTCAGTCAGTCAGTCAGTCAGTCAGTCAGTCAGTCAGTCAGTCAGTCAGTCAGTCAGTCAGTCAGTCAGTCAGTCAGTCAGTCAGTCAGTCAGTCAGTCAGTCAGTCAGTCAGTCAGTCAGTCAGTCAGTCAGTCAGTCAGTCAGTCAGTCAGTCAGTCAGTCAGTCAGTCAGTCAGTCAGTCAGTCAGTCAGTCAGTCAGTCAGTCAGTCAGTCAGTCAGTCAGTCAGTCAGTCAGTCAGTCAGTCAGTCAGTCAGTCAGTCCGTCAGTCAGTCAGTCAGTCAGAGCTGCGCCCTCTACTGGCTGCTGCTGTGGTTTCACCGCTGTAATTCTTTACCCTGGTGTCATGTTCCTGTGTTACTGTCCACAGTGAACGGACGCTGCTTGGAGTTTGATTAAACAAATGATCTTGGTTCTAGCTGTGACGTATGAGAGGATTAAACGCCTCGGCCTCGTCCTCCTCTGTGGCCTGGTGTTATTGACGGGAGGAGGATCAAATAAGGCTAACGTTACAGGAAGGCCGCAGCTCACGTGTCTGATTACACAGTGAAGGAGTTTACCTTTGAAGAGCTTTTATTAATAATAGTATTAAAATAAAAATGTGAATAAATATCACCATCAGCTCTGATGTCCAGCTCTCACTGTGTGAATCTTTAACGTCTGTGACGACACAGAGGAACAGGCCTCTTCAAAAATGGATCCTCACCCAGTTGTTCTGCTGGTGCTGGTACCACACAGTACCACACAGTACCACACAGTACCACACAGTACCACACTTACTGTATGTACTGCGTGGTATAATAATTATATGTATAATTCATGTTCCTCAGATGTTCCTTCAGATGAGCAGAGGTCCATCACAGCAGCAGCAGCAGCAGCAGCAGCAGCTGGACTCCTGTGAATTATATGCAGAACTATTTGTATTTGACTGAATTCTGCTCATTTGTTGAATCAGTACCAACCATATGAAGGGCTCTGAGCTGCTTTGAAACCTCGACCTCCTTATTGTTGTCTGTGTTTCGAATGCAAATGCAGCTGCCGCTGCTCTCGGCCGCGTGCCGTTGTTTGGCCACTGATAAAAGCTGTGATCACCTTCAAACACGGACGTCCCCTTCGTCCTTCTCTTTTTTTCCATCTACCTTCAGTATTTGTGGCGAGGTCGTTTCCAGCAGCATGTTTTTTCCTGAGTAGATAATGTAAACAGACACAGGACGACGGCGTTGGTTTGATTGATTTCTGATCAACACTTCGGCTCAGACTGAAGTCCCAAACGTTTACGTTTACATGTTCAGCAGACGCTTTGATCCACAGTGACTCACAGAGGAGGAGTAACATGGTCAGTCCTCTGGGGAATCAAACCCAGGACTCTCTCTGCGTGCTAACCGCTGCACCACGGTGGTCCAACACCTCAGACTGATCCACAGTTGTTGATTCTCACACCTGTGTCAGTGATCGTCTGCATTCTAGATGTTTCCTCTGATCAACCCTGACATTGAAGTGGATACAGTGTGTGTGTGTGTGTGTGTGTGTGTGTGTGTGTGTGTGCAGCAGGAAAAGAGCAAATAAAGCAAATAGTGTTATCACTTCAGTCAGGTTTAACTTTTCACTGTTACCAGGTGACCCTGACCCACTAACCATCAGCTCAGGTTTACAACTGCAACAAAGACACAACAAGGATGAACTCCCACGGAGTAGTACACACATGTACTGTATATATGTGTGTACTACTCCATATATACAGTATATACAGTGTGTGCTTTTGTGTCTTGCGGCTGTGAAACTGGACACTGTAATGACCTGTTAATGTTTCCAGTAACACTTGAACACAGACCAGTGATCTGGACCCGTCCAGGAAGAAGGAAATGGATCATGACACGTCTGTTCACCACAGTACAGTCCACAAATACAGTCCACAAATACAGTCGACAAATACAGTCCACAAATACAGTCCACAAATACAGTCCACAAATACAGTCCACAAATACAGTCGACAAATACAGTCCACAAATACAGTCGACAAATACAGTCCACAAATACAGTCGACAAATACAGTCCACAAATACAGTCCACAAATACAGTCCACAAATACAGTCCACAAATACAGTCCACAAATACAGTCGACAAATACAGTCCACAAATACAGTCGACAAATACAGTCCACAAATACAGTCGACAAATACAGTCCACAAATACAGTCGACAAATACAGTCCACAAATACAGTCCACAAATACAGTCCACAAATACAGTCCACAAATACAGTCCACAAATACAGTCGACAAATACAGTCCACAAATACAGTCGACAAATACAGTCCACAAATACAGTCGACAAATACAGTCCACAAATACAGTCGACAAATACAGTCCACAAATACAGTCCACAAATACAGTCCACAAATACAGTCCACAAATACAGTCCACAAATACAGTCGACAAATACAGTCCACAAATACAGTCGACAAATACAGTCCACAAATACAGTCGACAAATACAGTCCACAAATACAGTCGACAAATACAGTCCACAAATACAGTCCACAAATACAGTCCACAAATACAGTCCACAAATACAGTCCACAAATACAGTCGACAAATACAGTCCACAAATACAGTCGACAAATACAGTCCACAAATACAGTCGACAAATACAGTCCACAAATACAGTCGACAAATACAGTCCACAAATACAGTCCACAAATACAGTCGACAAATACAGTCCACAAATACAGTCGACAAATACAGTCCACAAATACAGTCGACAAATACAGTCCACAAATACAGTCCACAAATACAGTCCACAAATACAGTCCACAAATACAGTCCACAAATACAGTCCACAAATACAGTCCACAAATACAGTCCACAAATACAGTCGACAAATACAGTCGACAAATCTGGGTTAAACTGTGTCATGATCTAAGATCGTCTAATTTAGATGATTACAATCACAGCCACACATTAGTCACATCTCTGTCGATCTGTCTTCTATCTGACCTCTCTCTCTCTCTCTCTCTCTCTCTGTCTTTGTTTTCAGAATACTTGTGAAAGTTTTGTCCTTTGAGGCGACGTTTTAAAGTATTAGTTGCAGAGTATTAGAGACGAGGGGAGAAGAGAAAAGATTCAAACTGGTTTTTATGTCGGAGTGAAACTACACTGGTGACAGAAATGATTAGACGCCGCTGTTGTTCTCTCTCACTTCCTGTCTGAGTCCCAGCAAAGCTGACTGTGTGTGTGTGTGTGTGTGTGTGTGTGTGTTGACCTGGTGCATTGAAACTGACGTGACAGAGATTGAATCATCATTTGTCTGCACTGACAGTCTATAACATAAACTGTGACCTCAGCGACACACACACACGGATAATTAGCTGTCAACACACACACACACACACACACACACAACACTGGACACCATACATGTGTACATTACATTTTCACAGGTGGTTTTTCCTGTTGGAATGTTTTTTTAAACATCATGTCTATAAATGACAAAGAATAAAAGAATAAAAGTATAAATGTTTTTATTGTACATTTTCTGAAATACGGTAAAAAAATTAAACTTGTGGTAGGGAGCGTCCACCTGTAATCTCTCCTCTGATGTTTGTTTTTTAATCACAGGAGGTAAAGAGGAAATCCTGTAAAAATAACATAAAAAGAGTCTTCGTCTCTTCAGCAGCTCTCCACTGGTGCTTCTTCAAACAGAAATAATTTTTAAAAAATCCATCAAAAATCTCAGGCTGGTCTTGGAGTGAAACAAGTGGCTCTTCAGTTTGGCTTTGATTTGTCGTTTGTACGTCGAGAGGAAGACCAGCAGTGAGGAGGCGCAGGAGGTTTGACTGCAGGTTTTATTTTCATGTTTTTGGGGATTTTTACTGAACTGTTGATTATCATTGTGAGCTACGGCTGGTTTTTGTTTCTCTGCCCTCTCTCACCTCAACACTGCACTTCCTAATTTCCATTTATATTGCTACTTAACGTGCACTGACCGTTGTTGTGAGGTCATCTGACCTGGGCCCAAATTCAATGTCAACAAAAATGAAGACAAAGAAGAAGATCGACAAAACGTTTGACTTTTCCAAGACTCCATGTCTCCATGTCTCCATGTCTCCATGTCTCCAAGACTCCATGTCTCCATGTCTTCATGTCTCCATGTCTCCATGTCTTCATGTCTCCATGTCTCCATGTCTCCATCTCTGTGCACCTTGTTGTTTGGTGTTTGAGTGTTGCCAAAAGTCAAGTACATTACCAGGAAAAATAATTCAACGATTTTCATTATTTTCATTACGTTGTAATAATTCAACGATTTTCATTATTTTCGTTTTTGATTACGTTGAATTATATATATGTCCGTCATACTTTCTATTCAAACTGCTGATTCACTCTATTGGAATTATATATATGTCAGTCATACTTTCCACTCAAACTGCTGATTCACTCTATTTTTCTTTTTATTTCAGAACTTCAAGATTAGCTAAATTATTTAGTCTTTAAATCTTACCACCTTTGACCCCACCATGGTCTTCTGGGGCACACGCAGACTAATGAATCTTTTCTTTTTCTTTTAATTAAAATACCCAGTCAAGAGCCAAAGGATTTGCTGCTGGACTTGGATTACAAATGGCTCGGCCTTCCATTGTGTCCTGTCTGTTCTTCATCTACTGCAGCGCAGCTACGGCGACACGTCTCATTAATGCAGTGACTCCATTGTTTCTGGTGGGCTTTATTTGGATGTCATACATCAAATTATCCATAAATATTTTAAACATCTCCCCGACGCTCGACCCTGAACGACTGCCATTGGACTGGATCTCATCACGTGACTATAAATTGTAATTTTCTTCACTTTTCTAAATGGGATTGGAGACGTTGAAATTTTAATGAAAGACATTTTCATCACTTTTATCAGACGTGTTCCTGTTGTGTTCGATGGATGGTTCCTCTGTCTGAGCCGGGGAGAGAGTTTTTTAGATTCACTTAGACACCGTAGAGGAGGGGAGTGTAAAAATAGGCCCATGGTTTTTTAAAAAACTATTTCTGTCTCGTTCTTCAGACAAATCCCGACAAGTCATTATTTGAAGTGATTATTTCGTCTTGTTTTGGCAGCGCGGTCGTTGGTGTCATTTTTGAAAGAATTATCCAGGAATAATTTCTTCATCAGCTCAGGTCCTTCAACAGCTTTGCACACAAGTATTCTCCAGGGATAATTCCTGAGTTCTGGAGTGGGTAGAGCCGACACCACTTTGTATGAGGTTAAACCCCAGAATTATGTGACAACTCTGGAGACATGTTGTCTCTTTAAATCACATTTTTACCTTGACACATTTTTCCTACGTTTAAGAAGCTGTCCACAGAAACCACGAGCTGGAGTTGGAAAAAAAAACAGTATTATGTTAAAACAGGGACGCAGGAATACATTGAAGTTTAAGAAATGAAAGCCATTAATTAAAGAAACTGAAGGTCTTTGTTGAGGCTTCACTCAGTTTGATGTTCCTTATGTCTCTATCTCATAAAAATTGTCACCAAAAGTTTGTGTAACAAACTCGAATCATGTTGTAGTTTCAGTCGATTACAGTTTATTTACTCAGTGTGAAATTAAGGCCTGTTTAGTTGAACACGACACTGATATACCGGCAGGAATTGAAGAAAGTCTTTTTGTGTGAGAGCTACGTCTCTCTACCTGACACTGTTCATTTGCAGCAGCCTTTGAGAAGGTGTCGCGATGACCTCAGCTTCACGTTGCTGCTGCCTGCCTGAGGGGTTCATCTGCCCCTGCTGGAGACTCCTGGGGTGGCAGGTCGGTGGGGGAGAAGGAGAGGGCAGCTGTGTGAGACACCAACACCAGGAGCCACGGCAGGAATTGAAGAAAGTCTTTTTGTGTCTTCAAAGTCATCTGCAGCCACCTAGTGGATGGAATCAATCATTGTGTGTGTGTCTGTTAGTGTGTGTGTGTGTATACGCTGAGGTCAACAAGATGCATTCTGGGATCTCTGCTTTTTATTTAAAAATAAATGTTAGCTATCTGGTCTTAAACAAAAGTTAAATGTGGGTGTTATGAATTTAATTTCTTTCCTCCTTCTTTATAAAATGGATTTAAAGTTAGTAAATGCCAATAAAGGTTGACATTGTTCTGTTTTTCCAATGGAAGATTTTTTTTTCTTCCTACATTTTTCATTTTGCAGCAATATTCAAATGCTTTTCAGCGTCTGTTCTGTTCATGGACTTGTTTGTGTTTGTGCTCGTCACAGCAGCTGAGAGACGGGGGTGAAGCTGCAGGACTGAGACCTGAGCAAAAACATTACCATGTCCCGTCTGTGGAACACATCATGGAAGAAACACTACAAATGAGTGAGTTTTCTCATGGATGATCATTTGAATGACTCTACAAATGAGTGAGTTTTCTCATGGATTTGAATGACTGTGTTTGACACAGTGGTGCATCTGGAGGATTGGAAGATGCTAAAGGTTGTGACATTCAAACAGTTGTCACTGGCAGTAATTTTGCCAAGTGAAGAACCCACTGCAGCAACACAAGGAGTTCACTGGGATGACTTCATCTGTTTTTATTTTTAACCAATGAAATGATGGCATTAAAGACACAGAAATATGTCAGTTGAAATAAGTTGAACTCAGATTATGACCCATTTTTATTCACAGTGTGCGTCATCCTGTTCCTGTTTTCAGATTGAGTAAATTAATTAGTTTAAAATTAAACCGTACATTTTCACATCCTGACGACATGATGTCAATAAAACCTCAGACTCCTGACTCCCTGATTCAAGGTTGAATGCAAATCTCTGCACGTTTATGACTACGACCCTTATTTTTAGTCTTTTAATTTCTAAAAACACTAAACTTATTTTTAGCTTCAGATTAATTTCTCTGATGTTGTATCCAGTTATATCAACAGACGTGACTGAACAGATAATCAGTCAGTATTCAGTGTCAGCTGTTTGGCTTCATGAAGGTTGAATTCCCAAAGAGGCGAGAACGTGAGCTGAAGAGCACAAAACCTCATCATCTCCCTCGACGTATGTTTCAGGTTTTCTTTAAAGTTTACTCATTAACCCCAGGTAATCAGCTTTACCAGCCCGGCTGAGAACCCGTCAGCTTACTGCCAACTCTTTTTCAGTTGAAATGCCTTCGTTTGCCTCTAATGGGCTTCTCTTCATTTTACGGCGTCTTATGTTCTCCAGCACGTTGCCCTTTTCACACACAATTACCTCCTCAGCTCCACTTCAGGCTCATTAACAGGACTTTAAAGTTTTCCTTGTGCTAAAAACAGATGCTTCGAGAACATAAATGAGACAAGAAACTCAAAACTCTGTGAAATTATATGGAAAGAAAAATCTCTCTCTATATATATTTTTTTTTTTTCACTGACGGTACACTCTACAGTATAACATCATCTTGTTGGGGTAATCAGATTATTTTGTATTCAGAATATCTATACTTGTGTAGGTGGAGGTGACCCAGGTCACTAAGAAACACGTAGACATTATTTATTGTCCTGACAATAACCTCGTCCTCTCGTTCTCCACTGGTCAGTCCCGTCCTCCTCTCTTTTTGTCACTTCAACTGTTTGTCTCTCTGTTGTGTTGGTTGTTAAGAGGAAAGTTTTAATTCTAATTCTAAAACTATAAAGTCCATTGACTTGACATTCACCACCACTTCGGTTGTTTAATGTCAAATGTGTGTCTGATCATCTTTGGCTAAAACTATAAAGTCCATTGACTTGACTTTCACCACCACTTCGGTTGTTTAATGTTAAATGTGTGTCTGATCAGCCCAGTGTGAACCCTCTGAGTCAGCAAACGAAGCCAGTCCAAGTGTTTACCATGATACATACAGTAACACTCACCTCCTGAAGGCAGTTCATGTTGACCTGTACATCCATCCATCCATCCATCAGTCCATCCATCCCTTTATTATCCAATGTTTATCCTGTTACAGGTCAGACAGGAAGCTGCAGTCAAAGCAGGGTTTAATTTCTTGGAGTATAAAAAACATATTTTTGTTTCTGTGACATGGTACACTTACATTTGATAACAAAGTTAATACTTTATCACTTATGATTTTGGTACTGGTATATCTTATTAGTATAACTAATTATGAAGATAAAGATTTTCCAAATTATTAAACCATACAACTCTAATAAGGATAAAATAACTGTGTACACACACAGTTATCACAGGACAATAAAAACAGTCAGGTATTTAAACTGTCCATCTTGAGCAGCTAATGAAATAATCTTTACTCTAACAAGGTTTGTCTGTAGAGAATGCATTAGGTAAACTCTTACTACAGAAACAGTTCCTCAAACTGCTGCCTAGAACGAGAATCATTGGTGCTACTATGGCTCCCTCTAGCGCTATATGAGGGATCGGTTTCATATTGGTATATTACTCTGTGTGTTGTGTGCTTTATCTTCCCTTTGCACTGCTGATTATTGTGTTCCTTTAGCTGATAAATAATCAATAATCGTCACACAAAATAATAATTAAAAAAGGAAACTGTGGACATTTTTAAGGTAGAACATATTGTGATAATTTATTATACTTTTCAATTCACGAGGTATGATCCTGTACACATAAACAAAATATTACAAACTTAATAAAACACATCATGTGTAGCCATTAGAGTCCGCTGTCCTTTTCACCACTGACAGACAGTTTTGTTTTTGAGTCTTTGAGTCGTTGCCTCTCACAGGGGTCTCAAGGTGACCTCTCTCCTGTAAGAAAACCGGGTGAGTTTCACTCCCTGGTACAGATTCTCTCTGCACTGCAGCAGGCGGTAGAGAGACAGGGTGAACTTAGCCAGCACCAGTGCACAGATGATCTCAACAACCAGCAGAGAACTGTAGAACATCGCCTGAGTCCTGCACTGCTGAACTTTGGTCCTCTGACGGTACTCAGTGCGAGAGGCGCGGTCGATTGGTTCTACCGGTGACGGATCGGTCAAGATCACTGGAGTGGTTGGTGGAAGAGTCGTGTGTAAATGGATGATTGTAGTGGGTCGGGTTGTTGTCAACGTGGTTGATGGTGCAGTTGTTGTTGTCATTTTGGTTGTAGATGGTGTTGTTGTGTGTGGTCAGAAGAAAGACATGACAGAACATGAGGGAAGCAGTCCAGGCTGTGTCTGAGGGCAGAAACCACACGTACACCCAGCCTCTGTGAATGTTGTGGTGAACAAACTCAGGGCCCCACCCAATCACCAGCACGTCGTAGAAAACGTGCAGCGTTGACATGGTTGACATCGAGAATGTAGTCATGGTTGTGGTTGTTGGTAGTGCTGTAGTCATGGTTGTGGTTGAAGCGGTTGTAGGTTGAATCATGAAAATAGTAGGAAATGTAGTTGTTATTGGTTCGAGAACCGTTGTTGTTACTGCGGTGGTGCTAGTGGTGGTTGGTGTTGTTGGAAATGCTGTGGTAGCAGTGGTGTCAGTCGGTTCACTGGTTAGGAGAGTAGTAGTAGGTGTGGTAGGTAAAGGTGTAGTGGTAGTCAGTGTGCTAGTTGTTGGTGCTGTGGTCAGTACTGTTGTAGTTGTAGTTGTAGTTGGAGGAGTAGTTGTAGTTGGAGGAGTAGTTGTAGTTGGAGGAGTAGTTGTAGTTGGAGGAGTAGTTGTAGTTGGAGGAGTAGTTGTAGTTGGAGGAGTAGTTGTAGTTGGAGGAGTAGTTGTAGTTGGAGGAGTAGTTGTAGTTGGAGGAGTAGTTGTAGTAGTTGT
>NC_024308.1:1329685-1333304 GCF_000523025.1 Cynoglossus semilaevis
GAGGAGTAGTTGTAGTTGGAGGAGTAGGGCAGATGAACTGGTTTTCTTCCAGGGATATGACTTCCAGTCCATGAAGATTTTCCGGAGAATTGCAGACCACTGGAGAACTGAGCTTTTTAGAGTTTGCTTTTAACCAGACATGAAACTGAACTAGATTACAGTCACAGTTCCAGGGATTTTGACTGAGGTCAAGCTTTTTTAGTTTAAGTAAATGCTCAAAAATATCACCTGGAAGTTCTTGTAACTGGTTGTGATCCAATCTTAGTGAAGTCAGGGACTGTAGCATTTCAAACACATCTGCATCCAGTGAACTGATCTTGTTTTCCTGTAAGTTCAGCTGCGTGAGCTCCTCAAGGCCTTCAAAGTTCTCAGCAGACAAGGTGACCAAATGATTGTTAGATAGGTCCAGAGTCTTGATTTTCCCCACAGGCTTAAATATTGCTGCAGGAAGACTGCTGAGATGGTTCTGACTTAGATTTAGGGCAGTAAGTTTGGGCATTTCTCCAAAAAGCACTGGTGGCAGATTTGTCAGTCTGTTATTGTTCAGGGTCAGTGTTTTCAGCAGAGGAATGCAGACCAAAAGGTTTTCAGGTAAGCCGGTGAGAAGGTTATCATGCAAGTAAAGAATTGTCAGCTTTTCTTTATGTATAAAGAGATTTGGTGACAATTCTGCAATTTTGTTTTTGTTCAGATCAATTTCCTTCAGGTTTGGCAGATTATGGAACATATCTCCAGGAATGTCAGTCAGCTGATTCCCGTTGAGTCGTAGTTTTAGCAGTTTGTATAGTTTAGAAAACAAGTTGGTGCTCACACTGGATATGTTGTTTTTGCCCAAATGGAGAATAAGGAGGTTCTCAAGATCATCAAATGTTCCTTCTTCAATTGATTCAATCCTATTCTCTTGTAAATAGATATTTTCAACTTTTTTAAGGTTATCAAACAAGCCTTTTTCCAAACTGCGCAGCATGTTACCATTCAATTTAATGTTCTCCAGGTTGACGAGATCTTTAAAAACTCCTACTGGCATATCTGTTAATGGAGTCCTGGTGATCTCAATACTGTCCAAGGATCTCAAACCTTCAAAAACTCCTTCTGGCACAGATGTTAGTTGAGCTCCTGAGAAAGCAATGTTCTTCAGGAATACCAAACCTTCAAAAGCTCCCGGCTCAACAGCTGACATTGGGGTATTCGTGAACTCCAACCTTTCGAGGTGTGAGTTGTTGATGAAGGCTGCTTCAGGGATTGTTTGAAGCTGACTAGCGATAAAGAAAACCTCCGTCACACCTTCTTTGAGCGTCTGAGGAATTTCACTGACAGCCTCACTAAACGTCTGCTGATTCGCTTTGACTTCGTCACTGATTTGACTTGATGAAAACTCAATCAGTAATGATATGAAAAGAATGATGATTTCCCTTTTTGACATGGTTTTTCACTATTGAAAAGAGAGGAAAAAATTGAGAAATGTGATTTGAGAAGCACACAGATTTCATTTACCTTCTCAGGCAACGTAAGGGAACATTTAGTAGTTTATAGTAGTGTTTAGCACGTCATCTTACAACATAGCTTTAAGATCGATACAGCTTTAAGATTAACTTTATTAATCCTTTGGGAGTTCCTTTGGGGAAATTTAGGAAAAACTAAAACTTGGCCTAAAATATAGCCGAACCATATATGGCTGTGTTTTAGTCTGTGAAGTGGCTTGGCTATTGAATGATGTGTTTTTTAGTGTGAAAACAACACATCATTCAATAACCAAGTCACTTCATAACTTTGATTGACATTTAAAATCACAATCAATTGTCAAAAATTAAAGACTTACCTGATTTTTATTTATTTTTTCAAAAATGAAGCAAAACGCAGTTGTTTTTCGTGATGAGACACAAAACAAGTGTCATTAACTATCTTCTCTGACGGTGTTGGACAGCAGGTCTTCAGCGTGGTGCGTCTCACAGCGTGAGGTGTGGTCCAACACGTGTGCAGCAGAGATAAGAGCAGCAACGTTGGCTTTATTTATTCATGTCTGATACCATGTTCCAGCACATCACAGACAGCTTTCCACTGAATGTTCACATTGATAGGTTAACATTTGATCTATTGCATAAGACATTTTTTATTGTTTTTTATTGCTTTCATTTTTATGTTTTATATATCCTCTGATTATTTTCCCTAACCACTTCGTGGTTTCTCAGAACCAGGATTTCTTTCCCAGTGTTATTTGAATTTTCTTCCAGGAGATGGCGCTGCTTTATCTTTTAACAAATGAAGTAAAAACATTGAGGGAGTTTTTGAAGTTACTACTAAATGTGTTGCTCCTGAAAGTATCTTTACCATATATTTTTGAAAGTTATTTCTATAACTTTATGTTTGAGAGAGAATCTGCCTCGACCTTTACCTAAAAAATATGGTGTTGCCCTGGTGGCAGTGGTGGGTAGTAACGAGTTAAATTTACTCCGTTAAGTTTACGTGAGTAAGTCTTTCAAAATAAAATACTTCCGGGAGTAGTTTTAAATCACCATACTTTACTTTACTTTACTTGAATAGATTTATGAAGAAGAAAGAGTTTACTCTTACTCTACATTAGGCTATACTGAGCTCGTTACTTTTATCAGAGACACTGGATAAAACTTTAGTTATTCAGTATCCAGTCTCTATTCCTCCATGATCCAGTATCTCTACTTTTATTTTGTCAGAGAGAGAGAGAGACTTCCGCCCAAGGCTCGCGTGACTGTGTTTAACCAATAAAACGTAGACCAGTCTCGTCACGTGACCATACTCAATCTCAGCGGCGGGACGGATTATTTAGCGGCTACTGCGGTCGATATTTACCGTCTTTGATAGCGAAAAATGGTAGAAACAACGGTCGACAATGCAGACAAAGACGAGGAGGAACAGCCCGGGACTCATGTTGAAAACATGTTCAGTTTACAAACAGTGCGGAACAGCAGCGACATCATGCGGTGTCTTTTGTCTCTCCCAAAACAAAGAGATATTTTAGCATTCAAAAACTCAACGTCTAACCTGAGGAAATATGTTGCGGTAAGTTTAACCTAAAATCGTTTTACTGAGTACTTGAGTACTTTTTTACTCTTACTCAAGTAATTATTTGGATGACTACTTTTTACTCCTACTTGAGTAGTATTATTCTGAAGTAACAGTACTTTTACTTGAGTGTCATTTTTGGCTACGCTGAGCTCACTGTCCTCACATACCGACTCACTATGGTGAAAGTTTAAATGCAGAGGACAAAAAAAAAAAAAAATCAACATGTAAAAACTCAAATCAGTGCATTTATTCAGTGTAACGTGTCATATTGTTAGTTATAAACAGTGTACACTGTTTATTGTACATTTACATTAAGATGTAATTTTGCTCAAATGTTTTGTTTTTGGCCCAAACTGCCATAATGTAAGGTGTGAGAAAAATATAATATGTGATTCTATTGCAAACCATTTTACTTTCATAAAAGTTTCATAAAAAGGTTTTACAATGATGACATTCCTGATTTTAAAGCACACACAGCTTTCAGGAAAATGAATGAAAGTGGAAAAAGACAAAGTTCTTCCTGTGCCCGTTGACCCTACTTTTTCAACCTAACTACTGTCATTAGTGAGTACTACTT
>NC_024308.1:1333416-1365350 GCF_000523025.1 Cynoglossus semilaevis
TTTAAGATCGATACAGCTTTAAGATTAACTTTATTAATCCTTTGGGAGTTCCTTTGGGGAAATTTAGGAAAAACTAAAACTTGGCCTAAAATATAGCCGAACCATATATGGCTGTGTTTTAGTCTGTGAAGTGGCTTGGCTATTGAATGATGTGTTTTTTAGTGTGAAAACAACACATCATTCAATAACCAAGTCACTTCATAACTTTGATTGACATTTAAAATCACAATCAATTGTCAAAAATTAAAGACTTACCTGATTTTTATTTATTTTTTCAAAAATGAAGCAAAACGCAGTTGTTTTTCGTGATGAGACACAAAACAAGTGTCATTAACTATCTTCTCTGACGGTGTTGGACAGCAGGTCTTCAGCGTGGTGCGTCTCACAGCGTGAGGTGTGGTCCAACACGTGTGCAGCAGAGATAAGAGCAGCAACGTTGGCTTTATTTATTCATGTCTGATACCATGTTCCAGCACATCACAGACAGCTTTCCACTGAATGTTCACATTGATAGGTTAACATTTGATCTATTGCATAAGACATTTACTAGAGTTTTTTATTGCTTTCATTTTTATGTTTTATATATCCTCTGATTATTTTCCCTAACCACTTCGTGGTTTCTCAGAACCAGGATTTCTTTCCCAGTGTTATTTGAATTTTCTTCCAGGAGATGGCGCTGCTTTATCTTTTAACAAATGAAGTAAAAACATTGAGGGAGTTTTTGAAGTTACTACTAAATGTGTTGCTCCTGAAAGTATCTTTACCATATATTTTTGAAAGTTATTTCTATAACTTTATGTTTGAGAGAGAATCTGCCTCGACCTTTACCTAAAAAATATGGTGTTGCCCTGGTGGCAGTGGTGGGTAGTAACGAGTTAAATTTACTCCGTTAAGTTTACGTGAGTAAGTCTTTCAAAATAAAATACTTCCGGGAGTAGTCTTAAATCACCATACTTTACTTTACTTTACTTGAATAGATTTATGAAGAAGAAAGAGTTTACTCTTACTCTACATTAGGCTATACTGAGCTCGTTACTTTTATCAGAGACACTGGATAAAACTTTAGTTATTCAGTATCCAGTCTCTATTCCTCCATGATCCAGTATCTCTACTTTTATTTTGTCAGAGAGAGAGAGAGACTTCCGCCCAAGGCTCGCGTGACTGTGTTTAACCAATAAAACGTAGACCAGTCTCGTCACGTGACCATACTCAATCTCAGCGGCGGGACGGATTATTTTAGCGGCTACTGCGGTCGATATTTACCGTCTTTGATAGCAAAAAATGGTAGAAACAACGGTCGACAATGCAGACGAAGGCGAGGAGGAACAGCCCGGGACTCATGTTGAAAACATGTTCAGTTTACAAACAGTGCGGAACAGCAGCGACATCATGCGGTGTCTTTTGTCTCTCCCAAAACAAAGAGATATTTTAGCATTCAAAAACTCAACATTTAACCAGAGGAAATATGTTGCGGTAAGTTTAACCTAAAATCGTTTTACTGAGTACTTGAGTACTTTTTTACTCTTACTCAAGTAATTATTTGGATGACTACTTTTTACTCCTACTTGAGTAGTATTATTCTGAAGTAACAGTACTTTTACTTGAGTGTCATTTTTGGCTACGCTGAGCTCACTGTCCTCACATACCGACTCACTATGGTGAAAGTTTAAATGCAGAGGACAAAAAAAAAAAATCAACATGTAAAAACTCAAATCAGTGCATTTATTCAGTGTAACGTGTCATATTGTTAGTTATAAACAGTGTACACTGTTTATTGTACATTTACATTAAGATGTAATTTTGCTCAAATGTTTTGTTTTTGGCCCAAACTGCCATAATGTAAGGTGTGAGAAAAATATAATATGTGATTCTATTGCAAACCATTTTACTTTCATAAAAGTTTCATAAAAAGGTTTTACAATGATGACATTCCTGATTTTAAAGCACACACAGCTTTCAGGAAAATGAATGAAAGTGGAAAAAGACAAAGTTCTTCCTGTGCCCGTTGACCCTACTTTTTCAACCTAACTACTGTCATTAGTGAGTACTACTTCTTCTTTTTTTAAGTGTTTCCAGATGTTCAGTGGTTTGTCTACAGGACATAGTTTTTATTCCTCTGTTCAATGTCTCTGCTGCCTCTTCTCTTCTTCTGCCAGCACAAACAGCCAGTGATGACAGCGCTGATGACAGCGGTGGACATGACTGCAGCAACAATGAGAGTGGTCAGTGTAGAGTTAGAACCCTCTCCATGTTCCCCTGATCCGCTGCTTGTGACCCCAACGTGCTCTGAGGTGGTGGTGGTCTTGACACCAGGTGAGGGCGTCTGCCTCCTCTCTGCTGTGGTTAACTCAGGCTCTTCAGTGGAGCTGAAGATGGGGATCAAATTCTCACTTGTAAGCTGAGAAATTGGCTCGCCGTTCAAACTGTCAGGTAAGTGACACACCATGAGGGACTGGTTCACTTTGGATGGATGTTGATTCATCCAGTCTCTCAGAGGAAGGATTCCCATGTCGCACTTCCAGTTGTTTTGATCTAAACGGACTTTGTCTGCGATGGTGAGTGATTCTAAACTTTTCCGTGGAAGATTTTGAAAAGAATTGTTTCTCAGATCTATCTCTCCTAAATGACTCAGGCCCTGGAGAACACCTGGTGGGAGAGAGTGGAGGAAGTTGTGCTCCAGGGAGATGTTGACCAGATTAGACAGATCTTGGAAAGTTCCAGGTTGCAGGGATGTGAGCCGGTTGGTGTGAAGCGATACCTCGCCCAGCTGCTCCAACCCTCGAAATGCCCCGGGGGAAACATGGCTGATTTGGTTGCGACTAAGCACCAGGAGTTTAAGCTGAGTCAGATTCCTGAATGTGTCTTCTTCTAAACGGCTGAGATTGTTGTCATATAGCCACAGCTCCTTCAACGTCATTGGACCAAATGTCCCTGGACTCAGACTTTCTAGCTGATTCTGATACAAGGAGATGTGTGAAAGCAGGGGAAGGTTTAAGAAGATCCCCTGTGGAAGGGATGTAATCCTGTTGTGAGAAAGGGAAAGCTTGTTGAGCTTGGAGGTCTTAGAGAACAGGTCAGGGTGGAGCTGAGTGATCTGATTGTCATTTAGAGAAAGTTCCTCCAGGTTTTCCAGGTCATGCAGGCTGCCAGGGGGGAGTTCCTGTAGAGAGTTTTTACTCAACCTTAAAACTGTAAGGCTAGTGAGACCCTCGAAAGTCTTCTTGGACAGATAACTGATATTGTTTCCGGAAAGTTTAAGATATTCTAAAGAAGAAAGAGGGTGAAATGTTTTCTCAGGTACAGAAGTGAAAAGATTCTGACTAAGATCAAGAAACTTTACATTTGTCAGTGAGGAAAACCAAGCAGGTCGAAGTACAGTTAGTTTGTTGCCCTCCAAAGTTAAATAACGAAGGCTGTTTTGATGATTGAACAAAGAATCAGCAACAAAAACAAAGGCATTAATGGGCTGTTTTGATGATTGAACAAAGAATCAGGGAGATCTGTCAGTCCAGTTTCAACAAACCCCATGTCACGCATGTTTACTATGGAATCAAATGTTCCCGTTTGAATTTCCCTCAGGACAGAGTCTTTTATTAACAACTGCAAGAGGGAGTTGGAGACGTTCCTCAGGTCGTCTGCACTCAGTGAGTTGATGCTGCAGTTGGACATGTGGAGGGTAGTTATAGTCGAGGGTAAAGCTCTGGGGAGGTCTGTGAGGCCAGTGCAGTGGATTCTAGGGTCTTTACATTTGCAACCATCTGGACACGTCCACACACCAACTTGAAGAGAGCACAAAAGTAGAAAGATGTGAAGAGCTTCCACGAGATCCATCTTCTCCTAGAAAAGAAGAAAAAGAAAGTTAAAAACCACACCCTGAGGCTGACATGGAGTTCTCTTGGCAAAACGTCTGTCCTTGGAATTTTGCATGTTAAGCGTAACAACCTTCAAGCGTTTGTCGAAGCACTTTGACTCAGGTGTAGTCTAATGTTATGTACATTTACTTTTTTTTTTTCAGTTTTTTTTTCTCACAAATTTGGGTAATGTCAAACTCAAAATATTGACATTTCTGACAGGAATTTAATATCATGGGCCAAAAATCAAGTTTTTTCTTGTGGGATAGAATTACTACAACATAAACAGCACGGAGACAACAGAGAAGTTTGATCTGTTCTGTTAACCACCTCACAATTGTGATTTCCTTTACAAAAAGATCCAAAGTAAAGGTGGACTGAGCTTTACTTTGGATCTTTTTTAAAGTAAATCACAATTTTAAACCTCGGGTGATACAAACTGGAACAAATTTGTATCGTGAGCTACTTTACAGTTTTCTCATTTCTCTGGTTTGCATTTCTCTTTTCCATGTGAGAACTGCCAGAAATGGGAATGTTGAACACAGGTTTTTCTAATTAGTGTGAGTTTTCTTTCTTTTTTCTTTTTCTTTTTTCTTCCTTTCCTTCTCATTCCTTTGGTCAAAACTCAGTATCCACACACTTCTTTACAATCAAACAATACACTTCTCTTTTAGACCCTGTGATGTCTGTGGCTTTGATGAAGTGTTAATGAAGGGTCAAAGTACTACAGTATGTCATGGCTAAAGCATTTCCTGTTCCTGTTAATTGGTCCGACTGCTTCCCCAGCTTCTCCAAAGCTGACGGATCAGGATGTTGTCATTAACATTAGCTGACGGATCAGGATGTTGTCATTAAAAAGTAAAAAACTGAACTGTTTGCTAAAGGCTTCATTTTCTTTAGCAAACAACTAACATTTTATACTGGATGGCTCCACTTCTCCCTCTTTTATCTCTACACTGAACCACATGGTCTGTCACACAAAAACACTCAACAAGATGAACAGCCAGTGGTGGAGTTATATATATGGTACAACAGTCTTTTTCTGTCTAATAAGTTCATCTCCACCACGCACCTACATTTGTTTGTCTGTGTGTGTTTGTTAAAAAGTACTAGAAACACTGTTAAAAGACATGTTAAATGAAGTAAATTAAAAAACAACTTACGTCCAGTAGTGTTCAGTGACCGACCAGAGACCAGTGGTTATCTTCTATGTGCTTCTCTCCTTCCTCCTCAGCTCTGATGAACTCTGTGATTCACAAAATTCCCAGCACTTTTGGAACGTTACGTTTTGCTGACCTTCGTCATTGTTTCATTATTCCCCCAGTTTTCCGTCAACATGTAGTTTCCCGAGCCCGTGAAAATCTGCAGGTCCGTTCCCAGAACAGTGGGTCACTCTCTCTGCCCTCCTTCAGCCCCTCTCACACGATCCCACCCCCACATGTTCTGGGGATGAGGGGGAGAAGCCCCACCCTCTGTTGCTGGGTTTATGTAAGTAGGATAATAACCCGTAGGAGGATGTGTCAGGTTCAACCTCAGAGGACATCCATGTGTTTTCACTTATTCCACATCTACCTATAAAAACTGTTACCACTGATACGTGTAGTATTTGCTTCAGCTCCAGGCACAAAGTTTTGGTTTGTTTTTTTTCTTATATGATGCAGTGCAATTTTGCAGCCCACACTTTTACTGCTGCAAGAAAAAAAAACTTTTTTTAAATTCTTTTCCTTCCAGTTATATACATGATCTTAACCAGAGAAAGTATGATGTCGTGATATATATATATTAACTAGTATTAAATGTTTTGCTAATAAAGCATTTGCTTGTTGTTCTGTTGTTAACATTGAATGTTGCCAAATTAAGATTTGAGTATTTGAGTTGAAGTATTCTGCAGCTAGTAGTATTACTGCACAGCTGTAGGTTTGATGTACTCCTCCTCCAGACACAGATCTCAGATAGTGAGGGTGGAGTTAACGTATAGTTCTCGCGTACTGCTGTAGAGAAAGAAGAAGATAAAGTACGTCTAAATTACCGTTGGTACTAGTGGTTTGTAGTTGGTGTATTTGTTGCTGGTTTTATTGGTGGGTGTCAGTACCTTAGAATTCTAAAGAATGAATATCTCTGAGCTGTTTGTTCACCGTGTGACAAATAATGAAGAACAAGGTTCAATTAAATCACTAATGCTAGTTTTAAAGCATCATTGTTTCTCACAGAGTAAAACCCAGATATTTTGCTTTTATTTTTACAACAGGTCCCAACAGTCGCAGCCGTTCGCACCGGCATTAGTCAAATCTCCATCAAGTTGGTGAGTAGTGTGTGTTTGTGTGTTCGACTGTGTGTCCTGTGATTGTGTGACCTTTTTTTCTTCCTACTTTTGTGCGAACTCGGCCTACTGGAAAAGCCCAATTACTAGTTGTCATAGCAACAGAGTTTAGCTCAGTGTAAAAACCAGCCTCGGTGTTTCCTCAGTGTCGCCGTGAAGCAAAAGTTCATAGATTCTTCCTGGCAGAGTTGATCTCCTTTCATAACAATTCCAGGTAAAAAAAAAAACACCCTGGACAAGAATCCAAGTTGGGAGGAATGTTTACAGAAGAACTTATCTCCAAATGCCCCGATGACCTGGTTATGAATCAGCCTTCCAAAAAAACATGTGATTCACTGAGTGTGAAATCAAGAATGTGTCGAACTGCGTCATTCTTTGAGATAGTCCGCAGTGGTCCACAATCTGGGACCCACTTTACAAGTATTTGTTAGTTAAAAATATTTGTGTTTGTGTATAAAGAATTTCTTTATTACCTAAAGTCTTCTTCTTAAAACACTACCTAAAAATAAGCCAAAAAGCAAAGTAAAAACTTAAACATTCAGACTCAACATATATGAGGAATATTTCAAAAATATGAAATGTGAAAAAAGATCATTCTTAGCTAAGCAGGATGTGATAAAGGATTATCATACAAAACGTTCATTATAAGCAGGATGTGATAAAGGATTATCATCAAAAACAGCTTCAAGTTTATTAAAGTACTGTATATAAGAGTTAGTCATGGACTAAAACAAAACAGCTTGAAAATATGTTTTATTCTATATTTTCATACACATATGTGACCTGTTTGTTAATATTTCAACCACATGACCCACCATTTGAGAACCAGAGCTTGAAATGTTCAAACACCAACAGTAGGAAAGATGGAATCTTCACACTGCCACATGGAAACGTGGTTCTATTTAGGAATGAACAGAATAACTAGGTGTGGCCGTGATGGTTACCACGCGGCATTTTAACACATTCTTTCACTTGTGTATTTGTTGAGGGAAGAAGACAAAAACAGAGTGAAAGAACCAACAAAACAAAGGCATTAATGGAAAAATAACTGAGGACAGCAGATATGGGGAGACTCCAGTCCAGTGTCTTATTGAACTGGACGCGTCGCCATCAGGTTCATTCATATTTCTTTAACGCTACCACACAATAAGTGACCACGATTTATTTTAAAGCATTGCTGTGATTGTTGTTAGCCAAGTTTAGAAGCTGTTTGTAAAGAAATGTTCATTAATCAAGGTGTATTTTACATGAATGTTAATATCTTATTATTGTATCACAAACCAAACATAGGTGCATACGTTACTGTAAATAGTTTAGCATCAAAAGAAAACAAAAAAACAAAAAACAAAAAATTATTTTCTACTGAATCAGGTCTGATGACATGTTTTGTTTCCATCAGTGACGTGGATTCAGTTCATCCATTGTCTTGTCGAGGAGATTCATTACATATATGGAAGCAAGAATGAAGACCAAGCCTGTGGTCAGAAGAAAGACATGACAGAACATGAGGGAAGCAGTCCAGGCTGTGTCTGAGGGCAGAAACCACACGTACACCCAGCCGCTGTGAATGTTGTGGTGAACAAACTCAGGGCCCCACCCAATCACCAGCACGTCGTAGAAAACGTGCAGCGTTGACATGGTTGACATCGTACTGGTGACCTCAGCCTGTGTGGTCAACGTCCAGGAGGCAGGGCTGGTTGACCCTCTGCTGGTTGTTGTCAGAATATTGAGGTTCTGGGTGTCTTTGCTGCTTGGTCTTATTTCTGGAGTCGTTATTTCTGGAGTCGTTGTTGTTGTTGTTGTTGTTGTTGTTGTTGTTGTTGTTGTTGTTGTTGTTGTTGTTGTTGTTGTTGTTGTTGTTGTTGTTGGGGGGATGGTGTTTTGTGTGCTGGTGAAGAGTGGTTGTGTGGATTTATCTAAGTCCGTGTTTGAGGGAAAATAAGTTGTGACATCACAGACGTTGAACTCCTCATCGGGCAGGGAGTCGACCCTGCGCAGCATCTGGTAGAGGGGACTTTCACACATGACATAGTTTTTGTCGGTCACCACTGCGTTGTGTCGTGCGATCCATCTGGCAAGAACCCTGATGTTACAGGTGCAATCCCAGGGGTTGTCACTAAGGCTGAGACTCCTCAAAGCTGTGTTGGACTGGAAAATGTCTCCAGGAAGAGTCGTTAGGAGGTTCTTACTTAAATTAATGGTCAAAACTCCAGCAATGCCTCGAAAAATGTTTTCAGGGAGACGCCGCAGTTTATTATCGTTAAGGAACAGTAACTTAAGAGCAGGTAATCTGGAGAACAGCTGAGGTTCTAAATCATGGAGATTGTTGGACTTCAGTGAGAGCTTCTTAAGGTTACGGAGGCAACAGAAAAGGTCAGGGGGCAGTTCTTTCAGTTTTTCATTCAAATGGAAGTTCAGTTCCAGCAGACCAGACATGTTAGTGAATAAGTTTCCTGGAACAGTCGTGAGATTTGTACTGAACAAGTAAAATACTTGGATTTCAGGCATGTTTCCCATCAGCTGCTCTGGCAGGAAAAGCAAAGGGTTTTTGTAAATTGTGAGCTTGGTCAGCCTGGGCATGTTATAGAAGCTTTTCTCCGGTATGGACGTGAGTTGGTTGGACGACAAACTAAGAACTGTGAGCTTCTGCAGTGACCAGAACACCTGTGGTGCTAACGTGGTAATTTTGTTGTGGTAAAGTTGCAGCTCCCTCAGGTTGACCAGCTGATCAAACAGCCCAGCTTGTAGCACCTCCAGTTCGTTGTTGTAAATGTGCAGTTCTTGAAGATTCGTCAAAGAGTTGAAGACGGTCGTCGGAAGCCTCTTCAAGAAGTTCCTGCACAGGTTCAGAAAGGTGAGGTTTTTTAGTCCTTGAAAAACATCCGAGTCCAGATAGGTCAGTTTGTTGCGGCTCAGGTCGAGCGCCACAAGGTTCGTCAGTCCAGTTAATTGGTCGGAGCCGATGACCTCGAACTGGTTTCCATTTAAGTACAGCTGCTCCAGAGTAGTCAGTTGTCTGAATACACTGTCAGGAAGTGTGTTGAGATAATTATACGACAACCTGACGGACCTGAGCGGTGGGCCCAGGTGGAAGGCCTGGGGGTGGATGGTGTTCAGGCTGCTGTAGGTCAGACTGAAGCGCAGCAGCAGATCCTTCTTCATCAAATCTCTCTCTTTTATGACCGTGATTCTCGTGCCGTTGAGCTCCAGCAGGTACGTGTCAGGAGGCAGCAGCTGTGGCACGTCTGTGACGGTGTCGCCCACACACCTGACCGCACCGTCGGCTCTACATACACAGGCACTGGGACAACGGCTGCTGTCGTCACAGGTGAAGTGAGGCAGTGCCACAAGCACAAGTACAAACTGCAGGTAACCTGGACATTTGAACAGAAAACATAACATTAAAGTAGGTGTGTATTTTTTTGTATCTGTGCAGGTCTGGTGTCTTTGTTTTAAGTACTTTTACTTTCTGTTCTACTCTATTATATTTAAATTGTTTGATTGCAATATTATTACAAAACCACCTCAACATTCAATCTCCAGGCAAAGAAACAAAGGTTTGTGTTTGAAGTGACAAACTTTTTAATAATGAAATGACTTTTTTTTTTTTCTTTCTGGCCTTAAATCCCCATCGTACATAAGGACGAAAGAAACTTCTTCATTTTGTTTCTTGTCTAGACACTTGGTTAACTTTGCAATAGTTCAGTCCAACTTTTGTTGCTTTTTCAAAAACAAGAACAAGTTCTTTTTTTTTTCTTTGTCATTTTGCCTGAATAGTTCAAGTAAAGTTTGCCAACATTTCTAAAAAAGTGGAAAGATATTTCTAATGTTTCTCTGAGAAAAGGAAACTGTAAAAATACATATAATAATATAAAATATTTTCATTTGTGCTTACCTCCAGTGTAGGCATCCATTCTGTTCCCTTTCAAACTGGGATGATGATGATGATGATGGGTTGTGCTTCACTTATAGGTTTAGATTAATGCCAAGTCACTCTTCCTCCTCCTTATCCAAACAGCCATGCACATATTATTTCCTCTGTGCTGCTCTTCGTGTCAAAGTGTTAGTAATGTAACGGCTGTGAGTCTGTGATGGTGAAGCATTAAAACACCAGGACTGTTGACTGTTATTATTATACAACAACCATCAGAGAATCAAACAAACGTCATCATGTGTTTCTTTAGTTTCATGGAAACACGTTATGACACAGTAACAGTTCACGTTGTTCTCCTCCACCTTCTGACTGTTTGTTACTGTGGTGAGATGAAGACTGTTGAGGTTGTGGGTTCACTTCCTGTGGCCTTATCTCTTCTACAGGAAGCTGTCACTCTTCACTCGGTGCCTGTCTCTGTGCTCGCCGACTGGACGGAGGCAGAGCAACAGTTAACAAGTTCAGGAGGACGGACAGTCTAATGACTGTAGTAGTTTCAGAGGTTTACTCACCTCCCTGATGAAGCACTGTTTTTTTTGTTTACTCACCTCCCTGATGAAGCACTGGTTTTCAACAGTGGTTTGTAGTAGAATTGTAGAGTAGTACTCAGTAGGATGTAGTATTGTATTACTGGAGTAGGAGTTGTGAAATCTGGTGTTTACAGCTTTAAAAGGCCTTGTTTACACCATATGTTGTCTTTGCATTGTCAGCTTTGCATCTATGACATTACTGCCACCTACTGGTTCTATATTCCACTGCTAAACACCAGGCGTCCAGTATTGATTGAATATAGATTGTTATTTTTATAAAATTGCAGAATAACTCCTTTACATTTAAATTAAATATGTCATCCAGTTCATGTTAAATACATAGATATTTGTTACGTTCTATAAATTAGAAAATATGGGTAATTGGAAATCTTTATTCATTTACTAACGCTCAACTGAGGGCGGAGCTGAAACCAGTCAAGACCAATCAGGAGGAAGACAAACGTTTACATTAATACCTAAAAGGATTTACATATAGCAGCAACAAAATCATTCGAATCACTGAAATCATTTATTTGGTAAAACGGGAAAGACGACAGTGTATGTTTGACTGTTAAAAATTGCAATTCCAAAGATAGCCACAAGAGGGAGACACTATCACAAGCAGAAAAGCAAAACTAAAACTCAGCTGAAAATAGAAGCTCCCACTCTCCTCCTCCCCCATTTCCATCCCCCTCCAGTTTTACATCTGTTGACTATTTACAGACCACAAATGAAGACCGTACCAGGGTCTCTGGGTCTCAGACTTTCATGAAATCACTTCAGTGCAGTAAATACATGTTTATTGATGGCAGTGATAAAGGTACAGTGTGAGATTGCAGAAATCATTTCATGGTGAATCTGTGTTACTGGTGCGTTGAGTCTTAAGGCCAAGTTGGGGTTTGCAGCAAGATTTCACGGTGGTCCTCCGTCTGTGGCCTCCATGTTAGACACAGTATTTCCAGAAGCAGGCTGCATACACAAGGGTTTATAAAAGAGTTGACGGTCAAATATACTGCACATTTAACTGTTTCATACACTAATGTTTAAAGTGACTTACGTTCTGCCCTCCTCTGGGGGTTCTGAGGTATGGATTTTCCTTCTGCCAGATTCGCTGTGATCTGTCGTTCCAGCTCCAGATCCTCCTTCAGCAGCTTCAGCTACGAGGAGAACTCACGTCATATAAACATGTATTCATGGTAACAGGTTTTATTATTAATAATAATAATACCAACAAAGATACCATTGAGATAAAATCTCATTATCCTGGCACATGAATACGTTATCATTATTTGAAAACTAGAACAAAAACATTTCAAAATCAGAGAACAAATATAAGAGGTTTTCTGTAAACTCTGTTACCTTCTCTAATTCTGCCAGTTTATCGACCAGCTCAGGACCTGTGGATGGAAAAATAACCATCATCACTACACAAAAAATATGTTTTGCTTTATCATGAAAAAAAAAATGTTTTTAATCTCTTACCTAAAGGTTCGTCCTTTCCCACTGGAATTACACTTTTGTGCAATAATAGTGCGAGAATCTTGTTCTGGGTGTCTGTGTCTTCATTTTGATAAAAAATGTGGTTTCCTATCCAAAAAAAAAAAAAGTAAAATCTTAGCACATTAATAAAGAATAGATGAATTAGATAAAATAGAGTAAATCATATAAATTCCTTCTTTTATTTCTGTTACTACTTGCTGCTCACAGATATTTAAATAATACATTTGAACCTAACGATAACACTAAACAACGTGTATTTATTGATACTGACCAGGGTTGAAGGTGCTCCTCCCGTCCACAGTCAACACGCCCTGAAGCAGAAACAAACCCAGGAGTCCTAAGCTGTGGTTCAGGATCGTAGACTTGTCCATGACAGTCGCACCAGACGGACCCTGACAAATGATGCTCAATGAATTCTTCCTTCCACAAAGTGAACGACTGAACGATGTTATGCCCTGGGTCCAACCAGCCAATATATTTGTCCTGTCGGAGGCCGAGGGGAGGAGCCAGTCAGCCTGCTGCGTGCTAAATTAATAGCTGGTCATTGTGGTTTTTCGTCAATAGGCCACCTATTTACAGGGTTCATGAAACGTCTGAGTAAAATATAGAGAGGTGACGTTAGTGGTGGGACAACTGACCCTAAATCACTAAGACATGGGCCAATCAAACGACGGGGAGGATATCAATCAGCCTGTTGTTGAGGAGAAACCTTGAGCAGATATTTCTGGCACTCACAGATATTTGTCTTTTACATTAGTTACCTCCATAAATAGGTACGTGACAGTGTGTTGGTCTGGAGAAGGATTGAAAAGTAAAGTGATTCTGGGTTGGTTTTTTTTTTTTTTTTATTTATTTTAAGTGCGTCACACTCGTATACAGGCTTCAGGAACATCAGTCACCGGCCTCTCTGAAGTCACTCAGTCATGTTTTGTTCATCATGGAAGTCACTTCTCTGACACCTGCCAGGGACAGGTTGTCAATATATCAGTTAATATCAGTTTTCACCTGTTGACTGACCTGGTGGGAGCTCCTGGTTACCATCAAGTCCTTTTTAGATTCTTCTGACCTCTGCTCCTATTTAGGAAATAGTTTATTTTGACTAGAATCCCCTTAGAGCCCCTTCAATTAAAGGAATATCCTGTAGAATTGTGGGACAGTGTCACGCTCTGCTGGATTATTACGTTTGTAATATTATATATTATAATTATATCGTCATTCCTAAGTATGACAAAAAACAACCCTGTAAAAAAAAGGGCGGTGTTGCAACAAACAAATCTGTACACTTTGTTTACCTCATTTAACTTGAATGAGGAAATTCATTTTATTGCTTCTGTTCAACAATGTTTTTTATTATTCTTACATAAAACAACTTAACCCTTTTTGTTGAAACTGTTTTTATTGAAGTCTTTTTGGCTCCAGTCAGTTACTGGTTCAAACTATCAATGTGTCGAAACTAACACGAAACTCTTTTGAAAACAAATCTGTGCATTACAATTACGGACGCTAGAGGGCGCAGTTATCCACCAGCAACTGTACTCTGAAGCTCAAAGATTGTAACAGAATAATTAAACATCTCTCTCTCTCTAAATGTTTCAGTGTGTGTTTCTGTTTACAAGTGTGTGAGAGACTTTGGTTTCTTGGAGCTGCAAACGTCTACGGTCGCTGAAATTCTACTGAAATTAATCACATTACGCGAGACTTTTACCGGAAGTGTAATGAGGCTTTCAAAATAAGATCACCGTTAACGTGTTAACGTTAACATTCATAAGCAACACACAACAATAATTATTGTTTAGACATTTATACTGTTAATATCCATGATATTATTTACTTAACTATACTTAACTTAACAGCTCAGTTTCACAAAACACAATTATTTATTTTGTCTGGACGTTTAAAATCTCCACGTGATCACTACAGTATTTTATGATAAAAATTCAAAATTCGAAATAATAATAATAATAATTAGCAGGATGAGTTAATTAAAGTACCTCGCCCTGGGCTGCTTTAAACATCGCTTTTAAATATCATTATCTGATGGACTTTCGGCTCTGATTTTTCACAGTGTTGTTTTCGCTGGTGGTTATTTATTGCCCTGTCACTCGACAACTTGGCACAGCGATATCACAGCGATACCGTGGCGTTTGTTGTGAAGTTTCTGAGAGGAAAACCATCGTGTGTTGCGTCTGACTTTAGCGGCAGCTCGGAGGAAGGAGGGACGGACGGTCGTAAAGGGAATGTGACGCTCTCTGCAGCAGAGCAGCCGCCAGACAATTACAGCAGCGACGTAGCTGAGGAAGAGAGGGAGAGAGAGAGGGAGACAGAGAGAGGGGAGAGAGAGGGAGGCAACCGAAACTAATCAACGGGGCCGTCCAGCACCTGAACCATCCATCGCCTTTATGAGTCAAGGCGATCAATCAGGCTGCCGTTAACCTTCGAAAGAAAGACGCGTGGACATATAAGTCATAGTCAGCTTTTTTTCTTTTTTCTTTTTACTTACTACCGGTGACAACATGGCTGAATGTAACGTTAGCATCGACCAGAAAAAACTCCCTGGAGTCAAAGAGGGTAACGTTCACAGTATCATTTTCACATGGGTTGTTGAGTGTGTACGTTATTGTGATTCTGAGTGAGCGCAACACGGGTGTTTGTGTCTGTTTTCATTCACCATAACAATCACGGTAGTTAGCACTAGGTGCTAATAGGTGCTAGCACAGAATGGGGCTGGAGGCAGTGCCGATGAGCTGCTGGGTGCAGGTGTCGTGCCCGGTGTCGTACCCCAGTCCACGTCATATGCGGCTGAATCTTTATTGTGTGTGTTTTTTTTTAATGTCCACAAAGAGCAGGTTGGCACCACACGCGTGTTTCCTGTGCTTCAATGTTCGCCCTCGTACAGATGTCAGTATCGTCAGAGCCAGACTGAACCGAGTCCTCTTTTCTTTTTAAGCTGTTTATTAAATGTGTTGTGGTGGTTCAAGTATCGTAGACCATGAAGATGCTTCAGCTCCAGTCTTTTTTGTTTGTTTGCAGGCCTGGATCGAGACTGTTTCATATTTAGGAGGCAAACTACATAACATAACTACACTGATAAAATAGATGTCAAAGTCTTTTTAGACTAGAAAACCATTAGTCAGCCATCAATCAACTAAACAGCAAAGGTAAATGACGTATGTACTTAATCCAAGGATTAGATGAAGGTTAAAAACCTAACACCACACAGGTGACCACGTGTGTTTGTGTACACACACGTGTGTATATATGAATGTTTTCCCAGGTATTACATTTGTTGATGAGATGATGGTGGTGACCTGGTGGTTAAGGAAGCGGACTTGGTCCGAAAGGTTCAAGGTTCGAGTCCACCAAGTTGCCACTGAGGTGCTCTGAGCCCGACACGCTCCCAGGCGCTTTGGTGATGGATAAAATGCAGAGGTCACATTTAGACGTGTGCTGTGTCACTGACCAGTAGTTCACTTTCATAATATAAATATATATAATTTCATTCTCTTTATGTTTATAGTTGATCAAAAACAGTTGCTGGTTATTTCAGTTAGTTACTGATGGTCGACTAGGCCACGCAGCCACTCCAAGCGTTTGTCCATTTTAGATTGGTCCCCTCCTGTCGGCTTCACAGCGTTTGTCCATTTTGGATTGGTCCCCTCCTGCAGCCGTTGATCATGATGTTTATTATTCAGGTCAGAGAGGGAAAAGATGTGCATCTTAATTCTGTGGTCAGTCTGCAGAAGTCCAGAGGCAGTGAATCGACGGAGGAGCTGAGCACTTTCCTTCTCTGTGTATTTTAGACCATAATTCAGTTCAGTCCTCGCTGTTGAACCCAGAGTTTGTGTGTGTGTGTGTTTGATATTTTCAGCTGTGATTGAAACAGAAAAGCGTCGGCTGTTGTGGTGTTTGTGGTGTCATGCTGGGATTATTTTCCACCGTTACCCTGCCATCTTTGTGCTGAAAATAAGAACCGAAAATCATGTTTTGCAGATGTGTTTTGGGGCCAAACTGTGTTCAGTAAAATGCTGACGTTTGAGAAACCGTGCAGTCGGCAATAAATAGAAAATATGAAAAGTCCAGGACTAGTTATAAATAACCAGCATGTATATCTGTAGCAGCTGCAATGAATCTGACATGTCTTTGCTAAAAAGATTAGCCATGTGATGGACGACATGTCTTTGCTAAAAAGATTAGCCAAGTGATTAATGTTGGTCAGTGTGTCCAGACTGGACAGAGTGAGGGTCTTCTCTCCAGTTTTACTTTATTCTCAACAATCTTTCATTGGCGTCAACTGAACTGAATCAGTTTGATCTTTGCCTTATTAAAATGTGTATACATTTCAATTGTAATAATAGTGAACATTTGGCAAATGATAAGTTTATGACCAGAAGGTTGCCAGTTCGAACCCCACCTACTGAGTTGTGTGTGGTTGTGTTTCTCTGATATTGTGGCCACACTTAGTCGTGTATGTGCGTATTTATTTTTAAATTGTTAGTTGAAGTGTTTAGCAGTTAGCATCATTTAAATGTCAACGTCTAGAATCAAAGAGGCTGAATGTGTTTGAATATGTACAAACATCTGAGTCACAGTGTTAATATTTCACACCAATCACAAGAAGGTGAAGTTTATCAAGGAAGGTGCAGCGGTCAACGTGTTTATCTTCCTGTGCCCTGACGTCCAGGCCTTGTTCTGTCGTTCTGTCTTAGCTGAATGAATCAATCACACTGGTCAGAGTTTTTTTTTTTTTCCTCTTAAAATTTACTGCAATGCTATTTGTCAACAAATGTATAACCAGCTAAGGATTTCCAGTAAGAAAGGCCTTAAAAAGATGTTCCACAGAAAACGAAAAAAAAAACCACCTTATGTTTCTCGATATTCAAACTGAAAACAAGATAAATGTAGTTTCACTTCAGCACTGACTGGCTGGCTGGCTGGCTGACTGACTGACTGACTGGTTGGTGGATTGTGTGGTAGTGGCGTTTGGGTTTTTTTACATAAAACTCCCCACCAACAACATCCTGCAGTTGTTCCCAGAATGAATACTGGGAGAATTCTGACACCAGTAAAATCAAAACCATTAAAATACATCATGTAATATTTTATTTATTTATAACCAACTACTGATAAATATGCCTCGTCATTTGAGACTTGGCCAAAAAAGGAAGTTCAAGACTTTACTGTATGTGTGAATCTCATGTCCAGTGTGAATTTATAGAAGAGGTAGAACAACAACTGTAGCTTCTGCATAATATTTCACTTACTCTTTAAAAACCAAGAGGTAGAACAACAACTGTAGCTTCTACATAATATTTCACTTACTCTTTAAAAAACATTGTATCTTCACCCTGGACCCCCCACCACCACACACACACACACTCACCCCCAAAAAGAAAGATAACGAAATAACCAATCAGACTGTTCGATGTTGCTTTAACCCAGAACATGTTGAAAATGTTGTCAGTGTTTGTGCGGACTGTTCGATGTTGCTTTAACCCAGAACAAACATAGTGTTTGTGCGAGGACAGATGTTTATGTTTAAATGCTTTTAAATTCAAAGTTGAATCTAAAAGTTGTTGGCGTTGGTCTGACTGCAAATATGTGCTAATCCTTGACTGAGTTTGACTGAAGCAGCATCTGGTTGTTGTCTAATTGGTCTTTTGCCAAATGTGTTTTTAATTTCAACCTCTTTCTTTCAGTGTGTCGGGATTTTGCTGTGCTTGAAGATCACTGTCTGGCCTATAACCTCCAGGAACAAGAAAGTAAGAAACGCTCTATTGTTTTTTTTTCTTCAACCAAAACCGACATGAACACATCTGTTTTCATGCTTGAATGCGTGCTTTTTTCTTTCCACCTGTGGAAATGTTCAAATTATTTATTATACATTGTCGGCATCAGACCTGTTGAATCAGTCTTTGGGACAAACCGTGCTGTTGGATTCCACACTGATCCTAACGCTGCACGGAACAAAAGCCGGAGCATGTATCAACTCTTTCCAGCGTTTCTTTTGTCCATCTGTATATTTATGTTTATATTAAACCTCGGCCAGATCACATTAAAGGAACAGTCACGATAAGTCAGCGCACAGATGGAACGTAGTGAACTGATGCCTGTGACTCTGGTGGATCACAGTCATCCTTTGATCTGCAGCTGCTGCCCAGAGAAGCTGCCTCATTAATGGGTCTGATGTTCTGATTCTGCATCATTCTGGTTCTCAGAACGAAACATTTCTTGTGGTTTCGTGAATGATCATCACCAGTTATTAAATTAGAGCAGGAAGTACGGCTACAGGATGTCCATTTAGTTTTAACTCGTTCTGCGGTTTTGTTCTTGTTGTCTTTTTTTATTTCTTCTGTTTTATTTTTCATTGCTGTAAACAATTTAAACAGAGTTCAGTACAAAGGCAAGTCAAAAAGTGTTAAGACAGATGTTGTTGAATTTCTGCAGCTTCAACAGTTAAAAAGTGTTTGACCGAGGATTTATCCCAGTCTTTAAAAATGATCCGTTTTTAATTCACTTCAAATGTCAAATTCAGTCCTTAGACTAAAGTAAAGAAGCCGATTGTGAGCTGGTGTGAAAAAAAAAAAAATCTCTAGAGATTAAAAACAACAGTGATAGAAGTGTTTTCACTTGAATAGAAGATATTTAGAGAAAAATCTTAAGACATTTTCATAAATAAATTATTTACAATAATTGTCCCTTATTAGCCTCTTATTAACCGTCTGCTGATTGGACAGCCACACCTTTGTTTTGCAGGTCTTTTTTTTTTTTTTTTTTTTTTTTTTTCCGAATGATTTTCTCTGGTTCTAATAGGTCGTTGACTTAATAAATAAATATGTGTCACGTTGACCACCGTCCAGTCAAGTTGTTGCTGCAATGGAAGATTAACTGATGTTCCTATTCAAACACATGGTAGTGGATAAAGGATCAGTTGTCCTCCAAGATTTTATTGTGAGTTGTTATAAACTTAAACAATTTATCAGCATCATATCATCAAAACAAAGTCAATGTCTTTGACTGTTGACCAAGTTGCAACAGCTGTGACTCAGAGAGGAAATCAAACCTCAGAGATTTTTCTGGGTAAATTGCCAGATGTAATTTGGTCCTTTTCACATTGAAGCTGGGAACGGATCGATTGGCAGGTGAAGCAGAGCTGAGCGACTGAGTGAATGATGCGTCCCATGCGTTTAAAGCACTTGGTGTGCGTCAGCATGCAGGATTTATCATCTGTTCTGGTCCACGACGTGCCATCACAAAACCTTGGAACGACGCCTCAGCTGTGAACGTTCATTTCTCAGTGACGAAGAGCGCTGCTTGTTTATGGCCACGGTGTCTGTGTCCTCCATCTCCTCCTCCTAAAAAAAACAACTTCTGCTCCGAGGAAAAGTGTGGATCTGTGTATGAACTCCAGAGTCTGTCGTCGTCATATAATGACGCTCCTGTTGTGTGTTTGTGTGTCTACAGTTGAGAGCCACTTGGCATCCAACGTCCATAAGAGCCGCCTGGTCCAGAACGACCTCCAGGTGGCAAAGAAACTTCAGGAGGAAGAGGACAAGAGGGCCAAGATCCAGATCCAGAAACAGAACACTGACATGTGAGTGTCTCCTCTAGAACAAAAACAAAAACACAGACACTACACTGTGTTGTCGTCGTCCGTGAAGGCCTCAGCAGCACCCTAGCATTTTTCTCTGCCTTATTTGTGTGTGTGTGTGATCCTGGGCAGCAGGTGAGTGTGGCTGACTTTTGGTCAGTGTGTTAGTCACACACACACATACACAAACTCAACTGTTAGCAGAAAAGTCTCACCCCCGTGAGGAGGCCAGATGCTACGACACTGACTCACACAAACCCTCACATTTGCCTGAAGATCAGGCAAATGATCTTCAGGCAAACTTCACCGGCTGTGGTGAAGACGCTACACCCAGCTGCTACAGTCGGTCGACACCTGCTGGGGTCAAAAACAGGTGACAGAAACTGTCAGGTTCTGTCTATGAACAGTCAGAGTCTTTCCATACCAGCCCTCCAGGCACGACTGTGGAGTTTTTAAACAAAATACACGTGATTAAGATGTGAAGTGAGACGTGGTCTGAACACACGACATCTTTGAAAACATGCCTGACAGATGGAGAGCCTGACTCTGTGTTTTTGCTGATAATAAATGAAAACATTTCATCATAGCAACATGTTGTCGTATGGCAGCGATTACTCAGCGTTTGATTTTTGGCAAAATAATTAGTGTTGGAGCAGAGAAGTTGAGAAACTGAGAGTGTGATGGCAGCAGGAGTGAGAAGTGCTGGTCACACGACGTCTTCAGTAACATTTATTTCACACACGGAAAACCTTAACCTGTAGTGAGTTTGAGACTTTGAATTGAACTGCAGGTGTGAATCTGAGTTTTTTTTACCTGATCCAACCATGAACTATGGACCAGAAAAGACCTGAAGGTTTTTCAGTCATTACTGAAGACAAATCAGTGGTAGTTTACATTAAAAAAAAAAAAGCTTTCTTGGTAATAAGGTGTGTAGCAGATTTTCATGACGTAACCCTGATCCTCTCCTCCGTGCACGCTGCCCCGTGGAACACGTGGAACACCTACGGTGAACTCAGTGAGCGCCAAGATAATGAGATCGCTCAGGAGATTCAGGAAGAACTGGCTCGACAGGCAGAGCGGCAACGACAGCAGGAAGAAGAGGATGCGGTAAGAAACGCCCACCAACAAACAAACACACACACACAGACTTTTTCAAACAAATGTTTTCATGCACAACAGTAGGAGGGTCAGCGTCTCCTTTGACTCCGTAGTAGAGGAGTTTGTTTTTTTTCCCACAGATAGTAAGACTCGTGCTGTTTCTGTGCTCTGGTTGTTTGATGTTCTAAAATATAAAAATGTACTTCAAATGTCTGCTGAATTATTTTTTTGTTTTGCATAAAACATCATGGATTTGTAACATCTAATCTTTCAGATTTTTTTGTTTTGCATAAAACATCATGAATTTGTAACATCTAATCTTTCAGGATCAGATGGAAGGGAGAGAGTTTTGTTCACATTTCAAAATGAAATTACATGTTAGGGTTTTTAAGATACCAGTTGTTCTGCCTGATCTAGACTGAGAACAAAAAGTCTGTCAAGGCAAAAGTATCCCCAAGGAATCCTTTTTTTTTTTTTTCCCCCAAAGACAAACATTTTGGCTCTTGCTTTTCTTTGTAGGCCATCGCTCGTAAGCTGCAGGAGAAGGAGATGAAGGAGGAAAGGAGGAGACAGAAAACCTCTGAGATCAACCTGGAGGAGGAGTTCTTCGAGGACCGTGGAGGTTTGGAGATTTTATCTAATCTCAATCCGTGCTTGTTGTCGACTTTTATGGCCAAATATCAACTTTCTTTTTTCTAAATGTACCATCTGTTTTTACTTTGCTGCACAGCATGAATAGCTGTTGCTAATTAGAACAATGTGTTGAATTATATTCCAATTAAACATATTGGAATGTCTCCATAAACTGTTGACTACACCTTTAACCAGAGGTCTCCACCCAGCAGCTGGAGGTCACCTGGTGTTCAGCCCAGGGTGAACAAATGTTTGGTCCAAAAACATTTTGAAATATGGCACATTTCTCCCAATTCTAATTTCTTTTTGTCACATTTTAAGATTTGGAGACAAAAACGTTGTTCATTGCCGTGTGTTGTACTACCATGTGACCGACCATTTTACAGCCCTCTACATAAACACACGTCACGCGTCATTCATCTCCAGGTCGGTTTACTGACGACCGTGAACTGACCCTCAGTGATGACTTTGTTTCATCTTCTCTATGAATTTCTGACACTTTTTCACCAAACATTAAGATCCTGACGTTACTCTGTGCTTCGTGTCTTCACTGCACTTTTTTTAAAGTGCAATTTACATTGTCTGTGCTTCGTGTCTTCACTGCACTTTGTTTTATTTTTTCAGTTTTTATAAAATAGACAACATTTACATTCGAGCTGTTGCTGCTGAGAGGTTGGTTAATCTATTGTAGTGCTCACCTCCACCAAGGAAACGTGTCACAGAGGCAGCGGTTGTTAAAGTGTAAAGTGTGTTGTTGACGTGTGTTGTTGACGTGTGTTGTGTTGTTGACGTGTGTTGTAACGTGTGTTGTTGACGTGTGTTGTTAACGTGTGTTGTTGACGTGTGTTGTTAACGTGTTGGAGCTGCAGTGTGATCTGATCTGAAGTCACTCCCACTGAGTGTCGGCTCTGCACAATAATCAACTTGATTATTCAGTGACTCTGCTTCATGTTTGACCTTGACCTTGTTACGTAACGTCGAAGACCACAGCTGAGTACAGTGTACAGAACAGGTCTGTTCACTGTACAGTGTATGGTTTTACACTGATGATGGAAGCAACTTTTAGAACCTTTAAAGTGAGTTTCAAACGTATTCTAGTTAAGGTTCTTTAATCTCAGTCTGACAGAGTTTTCAATTTGTTGATGTGTTTTGTGAGTTTTTTTTTTTAGTATCTGATTGTGTGTGTGTGTGTGTGTGGTTTACAAATCTACCTGATCCTCCCTTTTTGAATATCATTAAAGTTTGAAGAGACACGTTAAAGCATCAGATGAAATATCTGGAATTCCACTGAGCTGAGTCTGGGCTCACGGACAACTTCCTCCACTGTTGCTGCCTTAAGTTCTTACCAAGTCATTTGTTTCCATTCAAACCTTCATGAGTGACAGGCCAACTCCCAGCTGAGGGACGTCTCACATATAAACACGTTTTTCCACTTGATGTTTTTTACAGGACAGGGATTCTGTCTGCTGCGTGTTGTTCAAAGCAGTTCCGTTGTGTTTCTGATAAATTTACTGCAGCATTAACTCACTTACTTCAACTCTGTTTTGGGTGGAGCCCAGTACTTACAACCCTAACATTTGCATTAACTCTCTCGTCGACAGCCAGTCTCTCCGTTGTTGTTCTCTTCATGTCCAGCTTTACTAATCACCTCGGCCTAACTCACCTGTTGTTGTTGTTGTTGTTTTTCACTCCATGTGGACAACAACCACCGTCATTACCTCCACCCTCGTCTCCTCCGACTCTACAGCTGCCAGAAGACCTCTTGACCTGGACAAACCCGCCCACCACAGCTCTACTTCTCCCGCCCGTTACGACACCCATGCCTCGGCGAACTCGCGTCGTGATTTCTCCCCAGATTGTAGCTCCACGGAGCCCAAACGGAGCAGAAACCCCAGACAGGACCCAGCTGCCCCCCACAGTCGCTCTAGATACCCTGACCACTACTCAGGGGCGGAGGGAGGGCGCAGCAGGCACGCAGATCCCTACCCAGAGCACCTACTGCCCTCTAGAGGCAGGCATGGTGACAGGTTACTTGATTACGAACCGACTGATGCTGGCAGGAGCAGGGCCCACGGAGGAGAGGACAGAGACCGAGATGTGAGGAGAAAGGAGAGGCCAGACAGACCTCCTCCACCTCATACTCCCAAAGAGAGGGACAGAGACAGACGACAAGACAGAGACAGAGACAGGGCCAGAGACCTGGAGTGGGAGAGACATGCGGTAAAAGAGCAGAGGAGGGACAGGGGGCAGGAGGGCAGATGGGGGAGAGTGAGAGGAGGAAAGGAGGAACAGTCCAGGGAGAGAGTCCACAGTATGGAGAGACAGGGGGACAGAGATCGGCAGAGACAGAAGGACAGAGACAGACGAGGACGGACCAGGAGCAGAGACAGAGTCCTTGACGAGGATTTCTCAGAGCACGGTCTCATCAGGGACTCGTCGACGGACGCCAGGGCACCGTGGCGGGAGGAAGAGGATGTTGACGAGAAAGAAAGGAGAGAAAGGGGTCGGCATCGAGTCCAGTCTGTCCCTGAAGACGTTTTTGACGAACTCATGAGTGATGAGAGGAAGGGGGACACCAGAGGATTCTCGGATCCTCAGCAGGGGGAGGGTCGCAGCAGAGAGCGGGTTTATACTCACCCCACCAGTGAGACAGGTACCACCCTGAGCCGGGTGTGTGTGGTGTCGGCCGCTGCTTTCTCGCTCTGGTAATCTGTGGTGGTGGGTTGAACTGCAGTAAACACTCTTGCTAATCCAGCCTTGAACACCTTCTTTTTTTTTTTTTTTGTACGCACTGAGAATCTGCGATGGTTTCTGATCTGAGTTGATTGATTTTGTTTCTGCTTCGTTGTGGGTTTTTGCTGATTCTGTATCAACCTGAAGTGTTTCTTTTTTTTTTTTTTTAATTGCTGCACAGAATTATGACGACATTAATCATGGCATTTACAATGGGCTTCAGTTGTAATGAACTGGTTGAATTGAGTTTGTGGTGAAACCAGTGAAAACCACTGACGCCCGTTGGTGCCTCTGTCTACACGAGCACCGCAGATGATTCGAACCGTTGGAGCTGCCAGTTGTTGACAGAAAATTAGAAACAATCTTTTCTCGTCACGTTAATTTGATTTACTTCTCAAATCCAGATGAAACAAAATCAGAAATGTTCTCATTTGTGAAATAATTGAAATACTGGAAATTCAGTATCAAACCATGAGTTTGATTTGTGCAGTAAGTGTGAGAATGAAAAAGTTATGATGTCACTGATCACATGATGTCTTACAGGTCGTCTCCTGCACAGAGGCATCGGTGCGGTGGTGCCAGAGACGGAATACGAGCTGAACGAGGCCACTAGGGGGCTCACCAAGCTGGATCTCCGTGAGCAGGAGTTCAAAGACATGGAGGTGGCCAGGAAGCTGCAGGAGGAGGAGATGAAGGTGAGGAGGAGGAGGTGAAGGTGAGGAGGTGATGAAGGTGAGGAGGAGATGAAGGTGAGGAGGAGGAGGGGAAGGTGAGGAGGAGGAGGTGAAGGTGAGGAGGTGATGAAGGTGAGGAGGAGATGAAGGTGAGGAGGAGGCAGATGAAGGTGAGGAGGAGGTGAAGGTGAGGAGGAGGAGGAGCAGGAGAGGGGGTGGAGGAGGGGGGGGGGGGGGGGGGGGGGGGGGGAGGGGGAGGGGGAGGAGGTGAAGGTGAGGAGGAGGAGATGAAGGTGAGGAGGAGGAGGTGAAGGTGAGGAGGCAGATGAAGGTGAGGAGGAGGTGAAGGTGAGGAGGCAGATGAAGGTGAGGAGGGAGGTGAAGAACATGGCGGCAGGCCCGTTCATTTATACAGTAATAATGAGGAATAAATATGGAATACTACTTCAACTACTCCCCTCATGTTAATACTGCAGTAAAAGTTGTCTTTGATTGAACATGGACTGCATGTATTTTCAAGCATTTGAGACTCGACTCAAACAATCTTATTTTTTTCATTTGTTTATCCAAAAGAGTATTGTGGTACGTTATAGTCTATCGTGTTGTTGCCCTCGTATCATCATCATCATCTTCATCATCTTCATCATCTTCAGAGTGACCAGGTCATCTTCTAGGTCAGACAGTAGAAACTGTCAGCTCTGTACGATTTCAGATAACAGTCATGAAACTACGGTGTTGACCTTAAACAGTTGTAGCTCAACGACACGGGTCATATTTTATGTTCAACGTCGTCCAGATCCTGTGACTAAAAATAGCCTCTTTGACAGAGTGTGTTTGTTTGATGACCGGCTGGGGCAGCACGAGTCTTGACGTTTAAGACGTGGCGTCGCAGCTGATGACGCTGGTGATAAATTGCGTCATAGCCTTTGATTCACAGGGTGTCAGCGTTGAGGAGTCTGTCTCGGCCGGGTTTGTTAGATTTATGTCCCACGGTGATTTGTATTGGTTTGAGAATCAAGCTGAGGAGGCAGAGTCAGAGTCAGAGTCCTGTCCTAATGAAAGCTGACACTGGTTCATGTTCAGGAGTAGAACCACAGGAGGCCGTGATCGTCCACGGCTTCACACTCAACCACCAGAACAAAAGCTTCTTTCTTTTCTTTTTGTTATAAAAATGTTTTGAGTTTAAATGTTGTTGGTGTCCGTTCACACATTCTGGCTCCTTGAGGGGAAAAATGTCTGGCACTGCCACTCATTACAACCCTGGAAATTTCATGTGGTAAAATTGAGGCATGTCATTAAAGGTTTAAATACTTTTAAGTAATACTTACTTATTACTGTTTTTCTCAGATTTTCTCAGGTAAAATTGAGGCATGTCATTAAAGGTTCAGAATAAATTCTTCAAATACTTTATTACTGTTTTTCTCAGATTTTCTGAACTGCAGACCACGTCAGTGTCTGTTTAATGAAAGCGTTCAGATGACGTTGAGCTTGAATTTTAACCACCACGGTCACTTCTCCGTTTTCATTTGTTTTTAGGCGAGCAACGTCCACGTGCGTGCGGTCCAAGTGGCACAGGACGAGGTAAGAGTCGGTGTTTGATTTCTGTTCAGTGAATGATTTTCCTGAGCTCAGCCACAAACAAAGTATTTCAAGGTCGTGCCCATCTTTTATATAATATGTGGTGGTCTTCTGCCTCACTGTGTTCAGGAAATAGCCCGACTGTTGATGGAACAGGAAAAACGAGAATACAAGAGGAATCGAGAGCGGGAGAAAGAGAAGGAGCGAGAGAAGGAGAGGGTGGCCATCGAGAGGATGGCGATGGAGAGGCGGCGGCCGGACGGAGACTACAGGGTAACGTCAAGAACACGCGTGTGCTGATGTGTTCTATACCAGACTGTTTCCACTCCGGGACAAGAACTACTGTATGATTTCATTTATTTTATTTTTTTTTTTCTTGTGATTTCCAGCCAAATCCAGAGGAAGTGGTCCGACCACGGACACGTGATGAACTTGAATACCAGAGGCAGAAGAACCAAAACAAGCCTTCCAGGTACGTGGTCGAACACTTGTGGGTCTGTCCTGAGGTAGAAGTTCTGTTCACTCCCCTCTCCTCTGTGACAGGCCTCAGCAGCCGCGTGTGCACAACTATGAGAATGTAAACCCTGGCTATGCCTACCCGGACCACCCGGCCCCCCAGCGCCCTCCCTCCAGACCTGAGGCTGCCTGCAGAGGTACGTAGCAGCAGCAGTGAACCATGACACGAAACTAAAATGAGTCAAAAATACAAACACAGAAATCATGTTTGTTTACTCTGTAACATGTAAATCAGGGACGTTTACATGATTTCCGTAACTTGAAACTCATCCAAGTGTGTAAGTGTTGGTTCCTTTGGTCGGTGTGTGTGTGTGTGTGAACACACAGCCCACGTCTGATGTGTCAATCTGTTACTGATGATTAAACTGAAGACAAATGTTAATCAAATCATAGTCAGTTCAGTTATAATGGTCCAGTATCACAGGAAAATCATGTTGTTTGAGGGGAAACTGTCGCAGATAAACAATGACTAAAAATCAAATATTGTTTTAGATCAAGTGGAGTCAATTTATTATTATTATTATTATTGTTTTGATCTCGACGATTCCATCGATGATGGGATTGAACTTGTTAAATTCTTTTCTTATCCCACCTGTAGTTGTGTTTATGTGTCGACTTCTATTTGTTCATTAAATTTGCTCTACAGACGGTGAGAATGTCAGACATGATGCAGCGACACAGACTTGTTCAGTTGTTAACTTTCCTCTCTGTCTTTTCCAGGTGCCTATTACAAACGGTGACTCAGGTTTTCTGCCATGTCCAGACTTACTGTCCACCTTTGGTTCTTTTCTTTTCTTTTTTTTTTTTAAGTATATTATTTATCTTTTTATGCCCTGTTGGCCAAAAGTATTGGGAAACCTCCTGAGTTTGCGACGGTGTCTCTGTAGAGTCGTCCTCAGTCAGGTCAGAGGTCAGAGGTCAGGATCAGTGAATCTCACTTTATGTTTCTTTCCTTGTTATTCCTTTAAATCCTCTACAATGAATCAGTATCAGAAGAGTCCAAACGCAGCTTCCTGAGAATCGAAAGTCATTATGACCGGGGCTCGGAGCCTCTGCTGGAGAGAAGGTGACGTCACCGTCACCGTGTCACGGTGTCTGAGCGACAACGCGCTTTTGCGTCACTCTGTGTGACAAATTGGCTTTTCCACGTTGGCCTCGGCGCGTGACCCTAAAGATCTGTTTATGACCTTTGCTGTAGTGAATCAATACAAATAATAATAATAGAAAAAAAAAGGTTTTTAATCAAAATGCTGGTAGTTTTGACAGATCAATTGTCTCACTTAAGCTGAAGTCAGTTTAACGATACTCTGTGTATGACTCACTGTTTCTATGTGCATGCTTACTGAACGTCTATGTACACGCAGCTTCAGGTCCAGTCTTCAAGCTTCTCAGATTATTGGGGTTTTTTTTTTTCAGAAAGGGCTAAAGCCACAAAAGCTAATCATGTGTTTTTGAAGGACAAAATATGTGCTCGGTCATATATTGCTGATTTGTGTATATAAATATATATATATATATAAATATATATATATCATTTTCATATCAGATTATCGTTTGTAAACCAAGCCAGAGATGAGATGCATGTTCACCGCTCGTCTGTGCCAAAACCTGAATCCCTGCTCGAGCTCTTAAGGCATAGATTTTGTGCAATGAAAATATCTGCTTACGTTATATTTAAGTAAAAATATGATTTTCTTTTTGCTTTGTCTTTTTTTATTATTATTTTAAATATTTTTTAATAAATTTGTGTTGCCAAATCATCGTGGTTTGATTGGAGAACGTTGAAAGATTCTTCCTGATTCATTCCTGATTGTTGTTGTTCAGAGAAACATTCCTCATTTTCTACAGTTTTGATTTCTTCATCCCAACCCTGTCGTCTGATCTTATTCACCAACTCTCAGGCCGACATCACTTCCTGTCTGCAGAACAAACAGACCAACAATAGAAGTGGACGGAGGAGAATTCCTCCACTGTACATGAGGTTCATTAACTGCTCCAGAATGATTGTCTGTCAGTGATTTCTTCTAAAAGCACATTTAGTCATAAAGTTAGAAAAATGATTCTCACCGTGAACAGGTGAACTGACGTCACGGCTGTTTCTGTGTCTGATGTTGTGACAGATGTTGGAAATGTAAATTTGTCTCTCAAGTGTCGTGTGGCTAATGTGGCTAACGTGGCTAACGTGGCTAATGTGGCTGATCTTCCTGAGGATGTTTTCACTGATCTGTGCCGCTGGAACTGAAGTGACTGTTGTTGAAAATGCTGTTCCCACAGTTCTGTTTCAGGGCCACACCTTCCTGTGTGGGACTCATGTGATTCACTGTTTGGTGTGAGCACCACCTTGTGGCCGTGTTAAGAGTGTAAAAACAGAAACGTGTGTTGACTTATTCCTGGCTGTTGTGCGTGAGACTGGATCGACATCATATCCTGGCTGTTGTGCGTGAGACTGGATCAACATCATACAGTGTTGTTGTTGGGTTTTTTTTGTTTTTTTTTAATGTATGCAATACCGTCTGCCAATCACGGATCGACACGTGTCCTTTATGTTGGTGTTGACTGTGAGAGAATAACAAACATGTCAGAAATAACTCTTCAGCATTTTTACTGTTGGACTCTGAGCAGAGTTTACCTTTGATTTTATTTTTTTATTGAAAACTTATTTTGATACAGTCGCAGACCAACATCACCGCACGATGAGGAGGTTAATAATAAGATTCAACAGTTTTCCTTCATGGGCCTTTGACCTTGGCAGCCCTCCTGATTTTATTTTATTTTTATTTTTTTATGTATTCAGGTCTGGATATTTTTGCACAGCAGTTAGCGACATATATTTTGGTCGTATGATAATGGCTCTTTACCTGTTTCAAGTAAAACTTAAGATTGTTGTCTTGATGGAAAATAAAAGTCCAGTTTTTCTGTCGACAGAACGAGTGTTTGGTTTTTTTCCCGTCGTTCTTTGGTTCATTTGATCTGAACATCTGCAGCGGCGCTCTCCCTGTTGTGTCACTTCCTGTCTGCTGACATGAGCATCACCTGCAGACCTCGTGGTTGTAGATTTTGACCAGAGTTGGTGCGAAGCTCTCGTCTTTATATACTTTTACTTTTACGTTTTCATTCCTAGAGTTTCTTCCAACCGTCGTTTTTTTCATCCTGAAACACTTTGATAACGATGTATCCTGCTTTGAGATGTTGCTTTTCCGATGACAGTTTAATTATTAGACAGATCTGAATTAACCTGTGTTTGATGTAGGACTGTTGCCACAGGTCACTGGAGTGTGCTGTGTTTACACCTCGGTGTTGGTTCAGATTCTGATGAGTATTTGTTGACTACAGGTCGTCCTCTGCCCCCGTTTCCAGCTGACCTCCAGCTGTTTAAACATTCAAATACTCGCTGCACAAATATAAGGTGAAAGACTTCATCAGAAAAGAAAACAGCAGCGTTGTACAAGTATTTGTTTTGTCTTTTATTTCTGTTGAAGCAGATGCAAATGAAAATGTCCACGTCCTGGAAAAAGCTCATGGGAAAAAAACCTAAAACAAAGGATGAGCTGATTTGTTTTGTCTCGTCTTTGGACGCCGGTCTTGAAACCAACAACTTCCTCATAAACGTTCCGTCGTGTCAGTGTCAAAGACAGCCTTTCATTAATAGCTTTTTTATTGAAGCCTCCCCAGAAACAGGGACAGAGTTACACCCAGCTCTGGCTGAGTGGAGCTGGTTCAGCCACATACCTGACATACTGATGCTGCGTCTGCATGTGGTGACATCCCTGCCATGCCCTCCCAGGGGTGGACATGTCACTCACACGTTACAGGAAGCTACAAAAAAGCTGGGAGGGGGGTTTTCCTGCTGCTGCGGCTGCTGCTGTTACTGCTTCTGCTGTTACTGCTGCTGCTGCTGTTACTGCTGCTGCTGTTACTGCTGCTGCTGTTACTGCTGCTGCTGCTGTTACTGCTGCTGCTGTTACTGCTGCTGCTGTTACTGTTACTGCTGCTGCTGCTGTTCCTGCTGCTGCTGCTGCTGCTGTTACTGCTGCTGCTGTTACTGTTACTGCTGCTGCTGCTGTTCCTGCTGCTGCTGCTGCTGTTACTGCTGTTACTGCTGCTGCTGCTGCTGCTGCTGTTGCTGTTGCTGCTGCTGCTGCTGTTCCTGCTGCTGCTGCTGCTGTTACTGCTGCTGTAATGTCAGAAACATCCTACAGAGATGTTAAAACGAGGTGTCACAGTCTCACGAATGAATCGCGGCGTTAAATGAAATCCACAGCTCCAGTCGTGAACGCACATTACACACACAACCAGAAACAATGACTGAAATTTTAAGGCACCAAAATTCCCAGGCAAAGTTTCTAGCTGCGCGGATAACAGACCTGCTGGAAACAAGAGAGACGGAGGCTGCAGGGAGAGACGGGGACAAATGATTTGACGTCTGAAGACAGATGTTGTTCACAGGTGGAAATGTGTCACGAGTGCGTGTTTGATCCTGCTCCATCACCACACAGGCCCACAGCTAGGACTGACACAGCAGGCTCTCCCAGCTCACTCACTATCACTAGTTTGTTACTAGGACTAGTTAATTTGACCCACGGTGTCAGAAAGTCGACCACAGGAGACAGGTTTTTGCATCGAAGGCTGGGTTAAAGTCAAACGCGGAGCAGCAGCCTGGCAAGCGTTAGCTTGTTTTTAGAAGAGCGTTGACAACCTGTAGCCAGACACAAACTGGAAAGAGTACAGCGTCGGACAGGTACGTGTACCTCACCTGTCCTGGGCCTCGGCCGCCGTCCTGCTGTCCTCCAGGAGACTCGGCTCTATCCACAGAGGGAGTGAGACTGAGACAGGAGTGAGACTGAGACAGGAGTGGACGGACCTGTGTCTCACCTGGCAGGTAGAAAAGGAAAGATGAGCGCAGCTGTCTATCAACTGTAACACGCCGTGTTGAGACACGAAGACACACCCACTAGTTAAAGATAGTGGTGGAGTAATCAGGG
>NC_024308.1:1365387-1385822 GCF_000523025.1 Cynoglossus semilaevis
CCTATTTTAACCCCCCCCCCCCACACACACTCACCCCTCTCTCTCTCCCCCTACCCCTCTCTCTCTCTCTCCCCCTACCCCTCTCTCTCTCCCCCTACCTCTCTCTCTCTCTCTCTCTCTCTCTCTCTCTCTCAGTGTAATTCAGTCCAAGCCCAGTCTTCAGGAAAAACCAGTCCAGGTACTGTCAGAGAACAGTTTTTTTTTTTAAATCCTTCTTCAGATCCAAGGCTCCAACGCAAAAAAAAAGAGAAAAAAAAAAGAAACAAATCATCGCAGCCTTTTTTTTCCTAGAACATACATTAACTCCAAAACTTTACATTCTTACATATAATGATGTTGTTGTTGGGTTTTTTTTTTTTTAAATGACGACAGAAGTTCACATAGAAGAGTCACCTGTTGAAGTATCTGCCTCTTATGTACAAGTAGGAAGAACATTGTTACATTGTGTTCACATGGACTGTTAAGTCCATGCATTTATAAATATATAAATATATATGGACAGTGAACTCCTTGTCATTGTGACACTGCAGACAATCGACCTTTGACCTCTGCTTTTAACCCATCACCAAACAGTGAAACAGTGGGCCCTCTTGTGTGGGGACGATGCCTTGCTCAGAGCACCTCAGTGGTAACTTGGCAGCTGGTGGACTCGAACCTGAAGCCTTTCAGACCCCAGTCGGCTTCCTTAACCACTAAACCACTGCCCCCCCCCCCCCCCCTTTTTTTTTTTTTTTTTTTTTTTACTTTACAGCTGCTCAACTGCCTCTGTCTGATTCTCTACTAAATGTTCAGTGAGTGACAGATGTGGACTGCAGGCCGGCCACCCTCTAACACACACACACACACACACACACACACACACACACACTGCTGTGAGACTTGTGCTTCTGTAGGACAATGTGTTTTTATCTATATTTATTTATTCATAAATATGATGGACACGTAAACACACACTCGGTGTGTGTTTCAGTCACCTGTCTCGTCTACTTGATTCCTGCTTGTAAAATAAAGCAAACATTCTCATTGTGAGACGTCAAAGAAAGTGAGGCAGGCCGTTTGTCCCGAGGCGCTCGGTGCTGCTGTGCCTGCTGCAGGAATGACATCAGACTGGTTTAGAGCGCCTCCTGACTGTGTCTCCTCTGTGAGAGGCTGGGAGTCGCCCGGGTTTAATGCCAAGTCAGTTCTCCAGAACCTCAGTCCGAGCGTGGAGAGAGTGGAGGGAAAATAAAAATAAAAAATAAAAATAAAATAAATAAATTAGCTGACGTTACAGCAGGACCAAACAAAAATACTAAAGATCTGTCTCTAAAGGTGTAGTTTAAAAATACAAAATAAATAAATAAAACATATATTTGGTATTTGTCTGTTCAAAAAGAAAGTTTTTACATCTGTAAATACGACGTGCTGCCGTGTTTCCACTCCAGAGACTCACTGTGATGAGACGTGGGAGATGGAAATGGATATTAATATGATTTAATAATGAACATGAATGAAGACCCTTCCTCTCTGTGCAGTTTACAGTTCTGATGTGTGACGTGGCGTCGGAGCTGCAGTAACGGTGCAGTAACGGTGACACCTCCAGTTCACCACTCGGACCTTTTCGGTCTCAAAGTTCTGGAACACTGTGACGTGAGCAGAGCCAACAAACAAACCTCACTGATTTGTTTTTTTTTAACCGAAAGTCAAGTGACGGCGTAAGAGTTTTGTCCTTCCTCATAATCACACACCCAAGTTTTGTTCTTTCGATTTGCTTTTCACGTACGGGTGTGTCCCACACAATTACCCCTGGCCCTGCGACAAAGTACAACAGCATGCAAAATATGTGCTAATTATCACAGATGCTGTGTGTTTTCACGTGTGTTGTGTAAGACTGGCAAAAAGAAAAAAAAACTTTGATGATAATGGAGAGGATGGCAAGCTGTGAATTATTGGAATACAGGTTTGGCCATGTACATAGGAGTGGCATATAACCTACTTTGCCTGGAATCTAACTCACAACCTTTGAATTAATATGTATTTTTTTTATATTATTAATATCAAAAATCAAGAGAAAGTGATCAATAAGGTTGATTTTTAAAATCTATTATTGTTGTTGTTGTTGTGATGGATCAAGTTTAAAAAAAGAAAACGATTATATTAAGTCAAAGTCAAATCAATGTTTCTATAAATCTCCTTCTCTCCCTCCCTGGTTCAGATCAAGAGAAAGTGATCAATAAGGTTGATCTTTAAAATCTATTGTTGTTGTTGTTGTTGTTGTTGTGATGGATCAAATATAAAAAAGAAAACGATTATATTAAGTCAAAGTCAAATCAATGTTTCTATAAATCTCCTTCTCTCCCTCCCTGGTTCAGACTTCCCTCAGATCTCAGATCTCAGATCTCAGATCCCAGATCTCAGATCTCAGATATCAGATCTCAGATGTCAGATCTCAGATCTCAGATCTCAGATCTCAGATCTCAGATCTCAGATCTCAGATCTCAGATCTCAGATCTCAGATCTCAGATCGTCTTTGAAGGACGTGCTGTCACTGTCCTCGTTTGCTCTCCTGCAGTGTCGCTTTTACACAGTAACCACTAGATGGCACCACAGTAAAATACATTGTTTGCTCTGCATGACTGGCTCGTTCTAGTTCTTAGTCTGGTTTTGAAGACAGTTTGGCCTCTTTTAAAGATTTAACGACCTCTTAAGTGACATATAATTTGAACCAACTTTTCAGCAGTTTGTTGAACGTCTCTGTTCCATAAACATCTGACTCTCCTCACCACCAGAGGTTTAATTACGCTGCAGTTCCTCCCTGACGTGTTTCCTCCTTTTGTGTGTTTCTACCACACACTATGTAGAAGCAGAAGGTGCCGAGAGGTCAGAGGGTTGGAGTCACTGCTTCCAGTTGCTGTAGCAGATAGTGAAGGTGTTGGCCGTCATCCAGATTCATTTGATACTTTTTTTGTTCTTAACATTTCATCACACACTCGTCGTGACTCATTCTTGTTTTTGCTCAGATGTCTATATTTTGCCCGTATTTTGAAACGCAATCGTTCCTCCCTGTTTTGACAGTAAAACAGCTTATCTCACAATACAGTGTAATAATAATTTGGTGGAATCATGTGAATGAAAAAAACTTATTTTCAGGATTGATGACTACAAACAAACAACAACGTCACAGATGTGTACGACATATTTCACTGTGACAGAAATCACGGCTGTTTATAGGAACGGGAGGACGTTTGTGTCACAGTTGTGGGAGGACAACATTTCAGGAACAGACGACACCTGTGGTGTTGATGAGTCAGTGAAAGATGAGTCATTTAAAGAACTGCACATCGATGTGAGTACTGCAGGTCGTTACTGCAGGTCGTTACCGCAGGTCGTTACCGCAGGTTGTTACCGCCAGTCGTTACCGTAGGTCGTTACCGCAGGTCGTTACTGCAGGGCGTTACTGCAGGGCGTTACCGCAGGTCGTTACTGCAGGTCGTTACTGCAGGTCGTTACTGCAGGTCGTTCCTGCAGGTCGTTACTGCAGGTCGTTACTGCAGGTCGTTACCGCAGGTCGTTACTGCAGGTCGTTACTGCAGGGCGTTACCGCAGGTCGTTACTGTAGGTCGTTACCGCAGGTCGTTACCGCAGGTTGTTACCGCAAGTCGTTACCGTAGGTCGTTACCGCAGGTCGTTACTGCAGGTCGTTACTGCAGGTCGTTACCGCAGCCTTAATTGCTCTGAGTGTTTAAACAAACAAACCCACATTCAGAATGCATAAAAACAACTTGCTGTTTCCTTAACCACCACATGTTTTCACGAGGCTCCGTCCAGGAATGGGTGGACACTGATCCGATCTGAACACAGACTGTTTACAAACTGGCATCCCTTTCACCAAATATGGTCAAATAATTTGGCGATTGTGTGGGCAAAATGAAGACAGTTTATCCTCATAATCACCAGATTGTTGTTGTAAATTGCTGAGGTTGAGCAGCGTTCCCCTGGGTGACTGTTTTTCACCTGTTTATTTGTTGTTTTGGTTTTTTTTAATGTGGAGTTCATGTCTGCAGGAACCAAACGCTGCGTCTGATTTTAGTTCAAGTGTCTCCACAGAATGACACGTCCCTGTCCTGTTGTGGGGGTGGTGTTCTTTGGGTTACATGCTTTTCCCTTCCTTCTCATTGGCGACACATCTGTGATCAGCATTGTTGTGGTTGTTGGGGTCAGTGCCGTTTCTATCAATCTACTATGATAATACAAATTCAGATGAACATCCAGATGTAAAGTCTGGTGATTTTATCAATTACTGAGTCAAATTGGACATGAAAAAAACCCAAAAAACTCAAGGTTTTTTACCTCATTAAAGTGAACCATAATCCAGTTGTTACAACAGGATATCACACTGTAGTAAAAAAAAGAATATATTTTAAACGGCTGCTCATTCTCTTCTCTGTGTAGATTTGAAAGGTTTAAACCTGTTGAAAAAGAAACTCAAGTGTTATCAAAGGTCGAAAAAAATGTAAACAGATAACGGAGGCAGGCTCTACACATTTTCTCTCCCCCTTTTTTTTTCTTTCTTTCTTATTTACCATTGGGCTGATTGAAATTTCCTCCCTTCCACCACCCCCCCTCCCTCCCCCCGCCCCGTGTCTGCAGATAAAGTCTTTAAAAAGAGGCCGGGGACTGGGAGAGGCACTTCCTAACTGTGTGAGGAGGTGAGAGGAGTCGCCCGCCAGCTCTTTGTTTGAATCCTGAATCCTGATCAGGTGCTCGATAATACTTTCAATAATTCTAATCAATAATCTGCTGCTGCGATGGCCAGCTCTGGGGCACAGCTGTGCGGCTTCCTGCTCTCTCTGATCGGCATGGCGACCACTCTCGCTGCCTCTTTGATGGTTGAATGGGAAGAATTGGTTTCATTATCATCAACCCGGATTCATGCGGGTCTGTGGATGAAGTGTTCCACCACGAAAGACAGTTTCTGCTGTGAATACCATGATTCGTTAATTGGCCTGGAAGGTGAGCTTTTATTGTTGTTATTATCACTGTCACAAATGTCACACTTTTTAATCAAATGTTTTTGAAAACTTTTTTTTTTAACTTTTCTACCGTCTTCACTACATTTTTAATCAAATGTTTTTGAAAACTTTGTTTTTTAACTTTTCTACCGTCGTTCTTGATCTTCAGAAATATTTTTCTTGTGTTTGTTGTTTTTATCCTCCCTTCGAGCATCGACAACAATTCAATTCTTTATTCAGTTTCGTGACATTTCTGCAACTGACAGCTCACAACCAGTGTTTTCAGTATGTTCTTCACCGTCAGGTTCTCAGATTAAACCTGATTATTAAATCATCAAGTGCTTGGTTATTTTTGGAAACAGTTGCAAAACCCAGTGTGTTTATAGATAAATCACCTCTATGTTTTAAGGCCTGATGATGCAGTCACAGCAGTCACAGTCTGCTCTCTCTGTAGGTTCAATCCATGTCACCAGGTCCCTGATACTGGTCAGCCTCGTCCTCTCCGCTCTGGCTCTGTTCTTCTCCATAGTTGGAATGAAGTGCACCCGCTTCATGGACGGAAAGGACAAGGTCAAATCCCGTACGGCCATGTCTGGAGGAATCATGCTGATCATCTCAGGTGGGTCCAGTGTTTTACAGTAACCCTAAAGCTCCAGCAGAGGTCGCAAGCCCTCGTTGAAATCGAGGCGGTTCTAACCAGGACCTGTGTTTTCCTCCTCAGGCCTTCTGACGATCATCATCACCTCCTGGTACACACAAGCGGTTGTGGAGAACTTCCATCAAACACAGGGTCCACAGAGGCCTGAGTTTGGATCAGCGATATTCATCAGCTTGACCGGAGGTCTGCTCACCATGACCGGTGGAGCTTTCCTGAGCTGCCGGCGGTGCTCACGGTCGGAGGCGCCCGGCTCCAACCACATCAAGCACTACCAGCCGAGCACGCACGCCAACTCCAACTACGTCTAATGAAGGAGACGCAGGAGGATCTGACGCTGAAACTCTGCTCTGACTGTTGTTACTGCCTCCGTTCAGATCGCAGTTTTTCATGTAACTTTTTTTGTCCATTAAAGTTGGAGAAGATTGTTGTTAGAATCATGATGTTTTTCTGCTCCTTTAAAGAGAAGAACCCTGGTTTATTTGTTCAGATGATTCTGTCTTTGTCAACATTTGTCCTTTATCTCTTTTATTCTACACAGTTTTTTGTGTGTGTTTGTGCGTTGAAGGTGTTAAATTGATTTCTTGGAATTCGAGCTGCACTTTGTACTAACAGATGCTTTAGAGCACATGTGCCAAACTCAAGGCCCGGGGGCCAAATGTGGCCCCCAAACCACGGGTTGGGGATCCCTTATCTATACAGTCCTTCTATTGGAACTGTAGACTTGTAACCAGTACTCAAGTATAAGTCTGATGTTTGGAGAGGCTCAGGACGACGCTGGTTTCTCTGTGACACCTGACCACATTACGTTTCCACGGCGACACCAGATCATGTCAGTTAAAGTATGAGCCAAACTGTAGTATGAGCCACAGATTACAGCTGCAGCTTTGTTTCGTTTGGTATAAGCACTGCAGTACTACTGCAGTACTACTGAAGGGGAAAATTAGAACTTCTTTTTTGTAATAAATTATTTGGTCAATCCCGCAGTTTTTTTTTTGTTTGTTTTTTTTTGGTGACTTTAGTCAATGTAGAGTCGATCTTCTAAAAATTATGTTTTTTTTTTTGGTGACTTTAGCCTTCACCTCAACGTAGAGTCGATCTTTTAAAAATTATTTTCAAACAAGTATTGTATTTTTCATATATACCTTCAAATATTGTGTACTTTTATTTAAATGTACCTGGACATTTATTTGTGGTACAAGAAATAAATCAAAACGTACAATTCAACGCTGCTGTGACGACATTCATCCTGCTTAAAACTCTTTTAAAGAAATGCTTGTTTTACATTAGATTGTCATTTTGATTAAAAACATTTTTACCAATAACATGAATATGATTTTGTGTGATTTTAAATGTATGATTTATGAGCTTCTGTCCTGGATCTAAACCTCGGTCCAATCAAACGCCGCTCCTTCCCTCCTCTCCTCTTCTCCGTGTAGACCTGTTCTTTTATCAGAATTTCCTGCTCTAATGAGGGTTTTCCTGACACAGCTTCCTCCCAGTCATATCTGCTCTCATCTCTCCCATTAAAAAGCTGACTTTGATGAATGGCATCCCATCCTGCTGCAGCTGCTGCTCCTCTGTTCGTCCAGGTGGAGGAGCAGTGAGAACATTTTTTTTCTTGTTTTTTTTAGATAATGTTAAAGGGGAATTCTGGGGAGTTGTGTACACTGCTGCACCAGGAGTATTCAAACTGCGGGGGAGGGACCTTCTGTGGAACACAGTGTTTAAAAAGGAGTCCAGGTAATAAGGTTATGTGTATAACATAGAACGTTATCACCAAACACTGACAAGATGACATCACATATTTCAACACCTCAGATTGATCTTGGTCTTTTAATGTAAAAACATGACAGTGTGATGATGAAAACGAGCCTGACTCAGACTGTTCCAGGAAATGATTTCGTTCAACCCCAGAAACCTGACTAATGTTAGGAGGCTGTGATGTGAGAAGAGATGAGATTATGTTGTGATGACACAGAGCACGAACACGAACACGAACACGAACGGATGACACAGAGCACAAACACGAACACGAACACGAGCACGAACATGAGCACGAACATGAGCACGGTCAGAGAGGGAAATGAAACTTCACAGATTTGAACTGCGTGACTGGAAGTCGTGACAGAAAACTGTCAAGATATTCACCCTCCAAGTTTCCAATGGATTTTGTGCTTTTTTATTTTCTCAAATGAAGCAAAAATTCACTGTCTGCTGCAGCGTGTACTTTTATTTGATCGACTACCTGATCTATTTGATCGACTACCTGATCTATTCGATTGACTACCTGATCTATTTGATCGACTACCTGATCTATTCGATTGACTACCTGATCTATTTGATCGACTACCTGATCTATTCGATCGACTACCTGATCTATTTGATCGACTACCTGATCTATTTGATCGACTACTCGATCGTTGTCTTTTCCAGGTACATTTATAATATCCATCAACATGACAGCATGTGTTACAGAAGACTGTCAAGTTGTGACTAATGTCTTTGTAACGGTGTTACATCCCATCAGTGGTGAATTTCAGCCACAAGTGCTTTAGACTAAAAGTTCCTCTAGGGGGCGTCATTGTCTAAGGTAAAACTCAGTAGCTCCAGCTGAAACTTCCAAAGACAAGGCTGTACAAGTCCAATAGAAATATACTTCATTATACAATTATTTTTAAAAAAAATTCTATTGTGAGTAAATTAGATGTATTTATATTAAAATAAGAAAATCAGGATATTAAAAATAAAATGATTGGAAATAACTTGAGAATTTCGAAAAGGAAATGAAAACAAAGTGTCAAATGTTTGAAAGGAAAGTATTTTTTTACCATGCAGTATTTTATTAGATTTTTATCTTTCGTTAATAAAGTCATAGTTTATAGTATATATTTATATAAACGTTTGATCATCAAAGTATCAGTAACTTCAACAGAGTACCAGGTGGGGGCTCCACTCAGCTCAGCACATGGTTCCTGAAGCCTCCGTGCCCCGCCCCTGTGTGTGGGGTTCCCTGGAGGAGCCGGTGACTACCCCCTAACTCCCCCCTGCTGAGCCTGTTGTACTTCGACCATTCATGCCTCGGAGGGGGCGGAGTCAGCCGAGGAGAAGTGAAGACCAAACAAAATGAGTGTCCCGGACTGAAGCCGCTGTATTTCCGCCCTGGACCCGGTGTCGCCCTCAGGGTCTTCACTTCACTCACACACTCCACAGCAGCGGAGTTTTGATGGGATGAACTGACAGCCGCTCCTCACACTCTGAACCCGAGCAGCGGAGCATGGATAGAAACTTTTGGCCAGCGGCGGCGGCGGCGGCGGCGGCAGCCCTGTCAGTGCTCCTGTTGACCACGGTGGCTCCTTCCTCCGGAGCCGATAGTTTCCTGGAGCCCTATGACCTCCTGTACAACAGCGGCGTTCAGGCGTTTTACAGCGGGGAGTACGCGGATGTGGTGCGGTACATGGAGGCGGCGCTGAGCAGTCAGGCCGAGGTGCGCAGCACCAGAGTCCGCTGCCGGCTGAGGTGCCAGGACCAGCATCCGTTCGATGACACCTTCTCTGAGCTGCGCTTCTTCGACGTGGTGCTGCACAGGGCGGCCTGCATGAACCGCTGCATCGAGGACAAACTTGGAGCACAGTCTCTGCACAAAGTCAGCGAGGATGTGGCGCAGGACTTCCACAGGAGGATCCCCTACAACTACCTCCAGCTGGCTTATCAGAAGGTAGGTGGTCTGTGGAGGGGGGTGAGGTGGGGGGGTGGGGGGGAGATGAATGGACACGATTGTTCCACTCCACATCACCTACATTCTTCACCAGCTCTGGCTGCTGCCCAGAGACAGAGACAGAGACAGAGAGGTCAGAGCAGGAGCAGGTCACAGTTAGGACAGGTCTGTGGACACTGTCTCCCACTGTCACGACCCCCCCAGCCCCCCCCGGCCCCCCACTCAGGTTCAACACAGTCATCACCCACTGTCACGACCCCCCCAGCCCCCCACTCAGGCCTGAACTGATGATAGAATTCTAGTCCACACAAGTCACACAGGAATGTAGGGGTAACCATGTCCATCCATCCATCCATCCATCCATCCATCCATCCATTCTCTACCACTTGTTCTTTCGTTCTTTTAAAGTCTTCACAGAGATGATGTAAAATGGCCTGTAGGTTTCTGGGAGTCACAGAAATAATCTGTGATGACAATTTGTCCTTAGAGGCAAGAAAAAATCAGTTTTGTTTCTCGTGGTTTTCTTTTTCTTTCTTGTTTTGTTTGTTTGTTGATCATCTGACTGTCCAACGAGGTTTATCCGATCACTTTTTGACCGATCAATAAGGACTCTTCAGTTAATGTTGTCCGTTCTATATTTCAATGAAAAATAATTCACTTTGTCAAATTAGAAAAACCCTGAGTGAAAGCACGCTCTGAGGCAGTGGTGCAGATAGAAATGTGACAGGGATTTGACCAGGATACGTTGATGTGATGAAGCAGTGACGACGGCTGCAGCTTCACTGGTTCTTCTGTAGCACGGAGGTCAAATGATGATGTTTGTTTGACGCTCAGGGTCGACGCCTGGAGGCCACACATGGAACAGTCAGTGACGATGAGGGTTCAGACGAGGTCAGGCGGGTGGAGGCGAGTGTCGAGGTGGTGGGTGTCAATGCTGAGGTCTGATTGGTTTGATGTTTGATGACGTCGTAGCTGATCAATATGAGGTTTCATCTCTGACCTCTTCTGTCTGAAGGTCAGTTCGGTTTAACTATAAACTTCACAGACAACACAATCACCGTCTCCCATGGAGTGGGACTTTGGTCCAGGGCCGAGCTCAGTCGAAGGCGTGGGAACGGTGGAGGAGAAGGAGGAGAATTGTGGAATTGTTTGTGCAGACTCTGGCCATATAACCTTGAAGTTCTTTTACATTTTCCAAGGATATCTGGCATTTTATGTGTGAAGTGTGAGCATGGAAATGTTATCTGTCGTTTGCTGCTGGTCTGGTTGGGAGTAAAATGTGGGTTCATAACTTCCAGGAAAGGCTTTGGACATAGTTATGTTTCCAGTTTTATGTGTGGAAACTATATTAGTGGAAGTCTGACAGATAAGAGCAGAGATATTTGGCTTCATAAAACACACGCTTTCACATAAAATGTCCATGTTTTTTTACTTGAATGCCTCTATAAATGTCACGCTTCATTTTAGTCGAAGAGAAAATGTCCAGCGGAGGAGCTGTAGAGTACACGTTTCTTTTGTTTAGTTTATAAGATGACCTACAGGTAGCTGAAAATAAAGTTTATGTTAAAGATAGTAAAAACAGTTGGATGGAAGAGAGAAGAATTCTAGAACAGCATTAGGACTTCATTAAATCCATAATAAAAAGAGCTCACAGTGAGTCAGTCATCGCAGCTCATTCACAGCCAGACGTTAGCCTCAAACAGCTTACGTCTAATAAAGGAAACGTGCTTTGTTTAAAGTTGGAATTGTTTGTGGAGAAATGGTTTGAACTTCGTTCATATTCACAGAATAGAAATGATAATCTTGACCTGCCAGTCTACAACCACCTTCACCTGTGGGTGACAGTGATGTGTTTCATATTGGACAGGATTCAGTGATGAGTGGACGTAGCTGAGTGTCAGCTGGTCAGCTGGCAGCGTCTCCTCTCACCGGGCTCTGGGATGTGGTCTGCTGCAGACTCAGGATCAGCTGCAAAATGTCCTGGCGATGACACACAGCTTCCACTGCTCAGTAGCCGTAGGAAGTTAATCGACTCCTGTCTGCGGTCAAAGAGAGGGGTTTTTTTTTTCCTCTCTGAATCAGCAGAGAAAGACGTTATCCCCTCTGAAAGTCCACTGTCCTGTCTAGACACGATCAAGGACAAGGCGTCACAAAGAGACGCTGGTACAGCTGTCAAAATATTACCCACTTTTATGTCGAGCAGAGTGGTTTGTTCAACATCTGTTTGGAGGAGAAGTGGCGTGTTTGCGTTTTTCTCCCTTCACATCAACAAATCAAAACCTGAAGTTGCCTTGAACGCTGCAGCAACTCCCGCTGCTGCACGTCCCCGCCGTGTTGATGTCTTCATGAACTGTGTACATGGCGACACATTAGAGACGGGGGTGCAGACGCCAAACCTGGGGCTTTCAGGAGAGCACTCCATGAACTGTGTACATGGCGACACATTATAGACGGGGGTCGTCCTGGTGCAGACGCCAAACCTGGGGTTTTCAGGAGAGCACTGGGTTGTGTTTGTGAAAATAAATAACATTCCTGTAGTATTTAACATTCCTGTCTGATACGCAGTCCTACCAACAGCATCACGCTGCCGTTGGCTCTCAGAAAGACACCTACTGTTCTCTGTCCTCGGCTGCAGCGTCTGTCCTCGGCTGTCCATCACTCTGCCTGGACAATATTAACGCACTGAACTGTTGTGCTGTACGACTTGTCTTTAAATAAGACAAACTTTATCTAAGGTGTTAAGAGGGGAAAAGAAAATCCGATCGAGTGTTCAAAAGCCCCAGGCCTCAGGAGGGAGTGATGTTGTGTCTTCAGCTCTTCTTATCTTTCATCTGAACTGTTAGCATTCTTCCAAGTGAAAACAGGGCTCAGCTTTGAGCTGTTCATTCTCAGCACAATGATTTTATTAAGTAGTTATTTTGTTATTGTTAAAAATAAATAAGAACCTGATAAAAACACAATAGAAAAAAAAACATATTGAAGTAAAAGTTGTCTTTACAAGCCTCTTCTTTGGATAATGATACAATTCATCCCAGGATTTGGAGAAAAAAAAAACACAGACTGTGGAACTGGGTCTGACTGATGTAAATGTTGTGTCTTTGACTGAAAGACTCACAGAGTCAATGTTGAAACAATAAGAATTACCTTCAAACTTCAACTGAATTTGGAGACAGGGTGAAACGCAGCAGCGTCTGGAGCTGTTGTTCAGTAATGGTTGTTTTTCCTTTCGGTGACATCGCAGTTAAATCACGTTAAATACGCTGATGGTTCCTGTCAGGACTGAATGTTCTCCACCATAAAGTTAACTGAGTAACTGAATAGTTTTAGTCCTGGTTAAAGAAAAGAAAACTTCAAATGAAAGTCATGGCTGACGTTATTGTCATTTAATATGAGTCCAAACTTTGTCTGAGATCCAGGGAGCAACGACTGTGGCAGAACAGTAGAAAATAATCACCTTTTTTTTTTGAGGCTTTTGTTATGAAAAAATAAACGTCTACTTGATGCTGCAGTCAGGACCTCCATGTCCTCCCTGCACCTGCGGAGGCGCTGTCCTGCTCCTCGCTGACCAGGCGGTCAGACGCTGTGGTACCCATGAGCCCGAGGTCCTGATGCTTGACTGACTTTGGATTGAACCGCTCACCAAAGGAATGTGGGAACAGACTGTGATGTAACACACAGAATATTGTTCTTCTCCTGATCACTGCAGGGCGGGAGCTGAGATTTGACCCTGAAAACTGAACTGTTTGGTGAATATCAGCTCCTGATGGACAGAGATTTTTGATTCACTCACACTTTACGATTCCAGTTTTAAGTAAATGATTCATCCACATCCAATTAGTTTATAAATCACATTTAAATGACAGCTTTGAACCACAGAGCATCAGATCAGATGGTGAATAATGAGGTTTGAGGACGGGCCGTCCAGGAGCCAGCTGAGCTCAGTGATGTGGAGCAGCAGCAGCAGCAGTAACAGCAGCAGTAGCAGTAACAGCAGCAGTAACAGCAGCAGCAGCAGCAGCAGCAGAAGCAGCAGCAGCAGCAGTAGTAACAGCAGCAGCAGCAGCAGCAGCAGAAGCAGCAGCAGCAGCAGTAGTAACAGCAGCAGCAGTAACAACAGCAGCAGCAGTAACAACAGCAGCAGCAGCAGCAGCAGCAGCAGCAACAGCAGCAGCAACAGCAGCAGTAACAGCAGCAGTAGCAGCAGCAGTAACAGCAGCAGCAGTGACAGCAGCAGTAACAGCAGCAGCAGTACCAGCAGCAGTAGCAGCAGCAGTAACAGCAGCAGCAACAGCAGCAGCAGCAGCAGCAGCAGCAGCAGTAACAACAGCAGCATCAGCAGCAGCAGCTCAGAGGAGCAGTGAGGAGCAGGAGTGATCAAGTATTTGTCAGGTGGACTTAGTTCTGCACCTCACAGGGAGCTGAAGGAGAGAACGTGATAAATATGTGCTAACGCTTAATGTTTCAGGTGATCAGAGAAAATGGAGACGACGAATGAAAATAAACAAAAACAACATCAGTAAAAATGGAAATAACATTTTAGTTGTTGTTCACCTACGGTGTGGGGGAATCTGAGGCAACACTTTAACTATAAATCAAGTGTAGTTGTAGTTGTTGGATGGAGTTCAAGTCGTTTTTTGTCGAGTTAGGTATAAATGAGAGCTTTTTTTCTGCAAAGCGGTGAAAACAGATGTTATATTTCCTTGAAACGGAGCCCGAGTGAAGCAAAGAAATGACAAACTGAAGAGTTTGAAGGATGTGTTTTAACAGCTGGGAGCTGAGGTGACACAGGAACACTGTAAATAATCAAGTCAAAAGACATTCCTTCAGCCAAGTAGGAACAGGATCAGGATCAGTCCGAGGCTGCAGAGGTATCACAGACCAGGAGCAGGAACAATGTGGTTCAACCAAACCAAACCAAAGGTGTCTGAGAGTCCAGGGAGGAGGAGGAGGAGGAGGAGGAGGAGGAGGAGGATTTCATTTACTGCTGAAGACGGTCATTAGAATTCTCAGAAGTGCTGTTCCAGTGCTGCGTACTGCTTTAATTCCAGGCTGGAACTCTTCAAGGACACCATTCCTGTCTTTATCAGTGGGATCGCTCTCTGAGCTCACAGACTTCCAAGGTTGTGGAAGATCACAGTTTCCCTTCTTGGAAAAAGAGGAGGATTGGACCGAGATGAATCTCTGAGATCCAAGGAGCTGGAAAGAAACACTGATATATACAATACACGTACACGTACACGTACACGTACACGTGCATGTGTGTTTAGTTACAAGTACTGGCCAGGAGATCTGCTGCTACTACACATTCCTCCTGAGTGTGTGGGGTGTCTGTGTGGAGATGGAAAATCCTGCAGCCTGCCAGGCATCTGTTGGATTAAACTTTCACTCGTGACATGAACTATGTGTTGGCTGCTGCCCTGGTACGAAGGCCCACTGCCTCCGTTTGTCATGTTGTGCTATTGTACTTTATGTGCACGTACAAAGATCTTTTCTCTCTCTCTCTCTCTCTTTTTGAAGGCAGTAACATCTCTGTCAGTCAGATTTGACGTTAATGGACGGAGAGACTGTGAAGTTCAGCTGTGAAAGAACCAAAAACCAACAAACGTTCATTCTTCACCTGAACCAAATGGTCTGTGAGCAGCAGGACGTGACAGTGTGGCCTCTGTTCATGGTCCGAGTGTTTTCTCTCCACTCTCTCCTCTGACTCCAGTATCATCTGTTAACACTGCGCTCCTCTGTACCTGACATCATCAACCGTCTGCCCTTTGTAAACAAGAAGGAGTCGGAGCAGATCCCTTATGTAAACCAGTGTAATTTGAACCAATCTGTCACTCAGACTGCACGCCTAATCACTGTTTTCTTTCTCTGAGTAGACAAGACAAATATAAGACCACAGTAATGCCATGAGCACCAAGTATTAACTTAAAATATTTTAATTTTTGTATTGCACCAAATGGTCTAAAACCCAGTTTCCATTTCGGTTCCCTCTTCTTCTCCTATTTTCCTTGGATTGAGAAGCGTTCATGTTTCAGGTTGTGGGTTCTAACCCTGTGACCTCACAGATGTTCTCTATAACATTTCATTAAAGGTGTTGATGGTTTGTCCAGCTCTGCGCTGCTGTCCTCCGCCTACAGCGTGATGTTGCCATGGCGACTTGCTGTTAAATATGTCCTTATCTGGCACTGCCCTCAAATACTAGGTCTTGGAATGTGGGAATTGAACCTCATCCTGTGAAAGTTGTCCTTAAGTGAATGTTCCAGCACAGATGTGATTATTTCATACACTGAAAAAAAACTAAAATATCTCTTTTTGAGGGACATATACTTGGATACAACACATTAAGTTTGACAGCTGGAGCAAAAAAAAAAAACAAAAAACAACAAAATCCCGTTTCCAATATACACACCCATTTTTCTGTCTCCTTCCAACATTTTACTGCAACAGAATATTTTATTTTAGTTCAGTGTAACATCAGGATTTCATACCCCAGATTGTGACCTGCTTATCTCAACATCTCATCTCACCAACGAGAACGAGAACGCTGAAAGAATCCCTGCTGGGCTTCAGCTCCAGTTACATCTGTGGAAAACCACACTTTTATTTTCTAATGTTGACCTTCTCTGATCTGAGTGTGTTTTCACAGTTTCTTCTGTTCTCTGTCAGTAGCTAACAGCTTAGCGCTGTGCTAACGAGCAGTGAGGACAAATAGCCAGTTAAGTTAGAATTTAAATTAGTTAATTAGTTAGTTTTGCTAACGAGCAGTGAGGACAAATAGCCGGTAAGTTAGAATTTAAATTAGTTAGTTAGTTAGTTAGTTAGTTAGTTAGTTAGTTAAATTAGAGGGAAAGAACAACTTTCAAAAGTTTGTAACATGATTAAACTGCTGACATTTATCATCATTTTTAATTCAGTTTAAAAATAATTCATCAAATCAGTTTTCATACAAATGTGTGTGACTTCAGTTGATACACAGACCACAGGTTTAGAAACTTCTTATGGTCCGATTATTGCGTTGCTACTTCTGTAGAAGTACAGCAGTACTCATGACGGAGGTACTGTTTACCCAAGTCAGAACTTCATGTGGACTTATGTTGTAGTATTAATACTGCAGTATTCGCTGTACTGCGTCTGAGTCCTGGGTCCTGGGTCGGCCTTCAGGTCCGCCGTCATCTGAGGCTGGTGTTTACGTCCAGCTCTGTTTGCCAAGTTTGTAATAAGTCGTGGATCTGTTGGATTTTAAAGTTCAGCTGATGTGAAGACTGTCTGTCTCTGGAGGTAGAGACTCTGCAGACAGATTCAAGATTCAGATTCTGGCTCCAAAACAAAACAAAACAATCTCAGATCTGTCACCTGACGACCACACGAAAAAAAAGAAAAAATGGTCTCTACCATTTTTTAATCACACCAACGCTTTTGTTGTGTTTCCTCCTAGTTATTGGTTTTGTTTTGTTTTTTGTGGAGGTGTAGCATCTGCACAGACACAGACGCTGATCTTTGTAACAATACAGAGAAAGCAGTGGAATATTTCGATGCTAAAAATGAGAACACCATGTTGTGAAATAATAATATAATAATAATTTAAATAAATAAAATATAATGTAATACTGATAATCATAATAGTAATAACTTTATCCGTGAGGAGAAAAGCCTTTTTGAATCCTGACAAAGCTCTTATTGTCAAAGACTTCATAGAAACGGGATTGTCCTTTGACCTGAGGACAAACGTGTGGTCATCTGGTCCACAGACAGGCATTAGGGTTCAGCTCAGAGGTAGTAACTGAATGATAATACCCCTGATACGCAGTACAGCCCCAGAAAGTCCCTCTGAACCTGTCAACATGTTTTAGAGTCGCTCTGATGTTTCATCCCAGGTTTGAGTGTCTCCTCAAACGTTTAGGTCAAAGTTCGTTTCTAACACTTCACCTCGGACGCTCTGTAGTAACCTAACAGCTGAGCCTCATATTCTGTGTTATTGCACCAATAAAAGAAGGCAGTTTATTATTTAGCAAGCTCGACTCTCTTCTGTAGAGAGAAAAAAAACAACTCCAGATAAATCTCTCATGTGTTGGTGCATCGTAAAGGATCTACAAACACTTTGAAGACGTGGTATTTCTCCATTAACTTCAATTAGACCTAGTTTTCCAAAAATGAACAGCGGTAAAAATGAACTCAAGTTGATTTGATTGCAAAACCTTCTATTATTTCTACACCAAACATCTGTCTTAATTGTGCAGCTCCATTTCCACACACGCCGACGTCTCTGTAAGGACATGTTAACGTACGGATGATTGACGGTCATTCCATATGCTGCGGCGTCTATCTGACTATAAACGCCGTGTCTGTGACTGCGTGATGTTGATGTTGCAACTCTGCTCTGATCTGAGGTCTGTGTGTGTGTCTGTGTGTGTGTTCTTGATATCAAGTTGTTAATGGAGCTTAAATGGAACGGCTGAATTATGAAACAATCTTCTGATATAATTATATCATCTCATGCCGTCGAGTCTTTGAACTTTTAATGATATTTACAGTCTGAACCACACGGTGGCTGCTGACGCCGCTGAACCTCAGGTCTCTGATCTTTGTTTTTAAAGTGACTCTGTGGTGTGTAATAATGCTGCTGATAGCACTGAAGATAAGAGAGCCTCTCTGGCTGGCTGAGTAATCTCCCATGATGCTGTGCTGCCGTAACATTCTGGTCTGAACATCTGTGAAGCTGCCTGGTCTGGTGGACGTCCTTGTCCTGGATATCCTCCTGTCCTGTGACACACCAAGGCGTCCCCAGGGTTTGGTCTTTCTTTCCGGTTCAAAGAAGACGTTCCAGCTTCAGACGCTCCACCAGGAGTACTGCATGTGGAGCCCTGAAGTACTTACAGTATGTACCAGATATTTCCTTTCATGTTGTTTCACTGGCTGAACCCGAGCTCTTTTAAAGGCACATGTTTGCATTTAACATTCTAAATAAGGCTGAGCGCAGTAGTTAAACTTCATGAGGAAGTTTTTTTTTTAACTTAATCATAGCTGTTGAAGCCTCAGAATATTCCATGAACTAATGACGTGTTTCTGTCTGTCTGTTGTGTTTGTCCCAGGGCAATGTTCAAATAAATAAGATTGTTGTGTTTTTACTGAATTCCTTAGTTTTACCACAGTGTGGACATAAAACTGAGCTGCACCAATCACTGCTGCTCTGAGTGGACAGAGAAGAATACACCTTTAATGAGAGTGCAGCGCGGTAGCTCAGCGTCAAGTTTGGTTTCCAAGCAGTGAAAGAGATACAAACAGAATCAATGACAGACGTGCTGCTCTGTGATGTGGTGGCCTGCAGCGTCGCTTCATCAAAAAGGAATTTCTACATCGGGTTTGGACAGAGAGGCAGATTTCAGGACTGTGTCATTCTAGGGAAGTGAGCGGTTAATTCCCCAAGAGAGTCTGTAATTGACTCTCCTTGGACGAGGAGGGAGAGGAAAATGACTTTCCATACAGTAGGACCATTGTAGCCCTCAGCAGAAATGAGTTCATGACATGGAGTGGATGTTGGAGGAACAACAAGCAGCCTTTGTTGTTGACAGTAAGAGTGGAAAACAATCTTGTTTTGGGTTGTTGGAATTCCACAGTGCACGTCCAAGTGGCAGCACGTAATGATATCTTTATTCTAGTGCCGACAGTGGACCACGGTTTGTACTGGTTTGGTTAGGGATCAGTTCAAACTGATCAGCATTATGTTTTAATGAAGTCATTTTAGGTTTAGTGACCAAGACTGGAATGTTGTTGTTGTTTTTGTTTTTTTCAAGTTGATTCTCTGTCACTGTCACCCTCACTACACCTAGTGGTAGTTCATAGAAGTGTTACATAACACACAGCCTGTTCCTGGAGATGTTCAATTATTAATCGATGTGTGAGAGACAGCCTGTGGCTCAGTGGTGACAGGACTGGTCTCCAGGTGTGAGGTTTGGATTGATTCCTGTTACTAACAGGCTTCTAACTTTTTTCAGTTTTTTCATTGGTCTTCTGGGTGAGGAGCTGTCAATCAGGATGCTGATTGGATGAAACATGTTGCTTATTCCCTGAATTGTTGTTTGTCAACTCATGTTTGTTGCTGCCCCACCACAGACGTCTTTCTGTCCTCCTGCTGGTCACTCGCGGTGTAGCTGTGAGCTTCATGTTTTCCGTCCTCTGTCGTACGTACGGCCTCGCTGTGGTTTATGGCTGATGTGGTGAGGTTTCAGTCCACCGTCAGCCTGTAGGAGGCGTCAGATCGGGCTGCGTGTGCGGTGTGGGATGAATAGCAGTGAGGCGGTGTAATGGGAGGCACGGGCGCTGACTTGGCGTCCGACCTCAGGTCGTTGGCGAGGCGAGATGAGCTCATGTGATGAAATTGGAGATGCCGTGTTCTCAGTCATTAATTTTCCCAGATTGTTTCATCCGTCGTTATAATGCGTTCTCTGGATCGGTCCACTGTGGGTCAGCCAGCGTGGATCCTGAACTAATAAAGAATCAAAATCACAAAAAGATGTGGAACCTCTGAAAGATGAGTTTAACCAAAACCAAACTTTGGAGACATTTCAAGTGGCCAATAAATATTAGATGATAATATAATTAATCACAATGACATGTTACATCAACTGAGGTTGACATTTATTTGTTGATCAGTTCAAGTGACCCAGGAGAGGACACTGAACCGGAGCTCATCTTCAATCATCGGTAAAATAAAAACAAACTGAAGTTTTCTTACATTCTTCTCTCTGACTTGGACACAGCGTTTTAAATTTCTACTGGAGAGAGAAAATCAGTCACGTTGTCAGGTGACGTAAGCTTTGGAATGCTGTAGATCTGTTGATCAGTCACTGTCACCTTAGTCAAATTAACTGCATCATAAATCACCATGTTGGAGTGAAGCTTGGAGACACAGAGGAATATTTCCATTCATGTTTGTCCTGTGGCTCAACATTCCCTGAGTCTGTAAGTCCTGACACATACAGTACAGCTGCAGTACTTTATCCAAGTCAATATGTCCTATTTACACTCAAACTAATCCCTAATTCTTCCCTAAATCCCTTACAATACCATGATAACT
>NC_024308.1:1385879-1425577 GCF_000523025.1 Cynoglossus semilaevis
AAAGTTTGGGCTGAAACTTGTCACTCCCTGCCTTGTAATTTAGGAATTCTGTTTGTAAATGATCCCTATTTTGTAAACGTATCATTGTGACGTTATGTCATAATAATCTGATTCTTATTGTGTGCTCCCGGCCTCGTCAGGTGAGTGTGATTTTTCCGATGACGTGATTGTGAAGCTGAGGTTTTATGAGGCCCGGTGTCATTACTCCATTCCTTCATTCTGTTTCCAGCTGTTTCTCCTCCTCACACAGACACACATCATATATCACAGCTATTCCTGGTGCCGTTTCCCACTAACACAAAAGAGTTGTCAATGGAATATGTTGCTGCGTGGACTCTGGCCGTTGGCTAATGAAGTTAATGGAAACAGCAGTTGCGGCCGGAGGCTGCGTGGTTGGATGTTATGTCACGTCTTTGTCCCAGATGAACGGGGGCCGGGAGACATGAGAGGTTTGAGTCTCTGTGGCTCAGTCTGAAGCAGCTGTGACCAGGGAAGAAATTAAATCACTCCTATTTTTATTTGACACACACACACACGCTGGTTTATGGGGATCTTTTTAATTGTTATAAGTCTATTCATCATGTCTAAAAAGCTACAACTCTTGAAGTTTTTCTCTTTTATTTGGCCATTTAGGAAATACTATTTTTTGTAACTGACCAAAACCTCAAAAATGGTTTTGGTCAGTTACAAAACAAAAGGTTTGTATAAGAAATGTTAGAATGAGCCTTTTAGTAGTTGAACCAATGAAATAAGAGGAAAGTCATTTTTCTAAGCTAGCAACATGGCTAATACTTAGCCTAAAAGCTACTAAGAGTCCAACAAAAAAGAGCTGTGTCATGGCCCACTTTGAAACACACATTTCTTTCTCTTTTTATTGTTTGTTTTCATCGTTTTTTTATGGCAGTGACAGAGAAATAACAGTTTTTTTAGTAGCGGTTATTTTTCCTCCAGGAAACTTTGGTCAGGAGATCTGCTTGTGTTGTTTCCCCCTCAGTTTGCAGGGGATTTCCTCAGCTCCCCCTCAGGACATCCTGTTATCTGAGTTGTGACTCAGTGGAAAGATCTCAGTCCAATGACTCGACTTTTTACTTCCTTTAAGTTTTTATTTTTCCCTTTGATTGATGAGGGCTGTTTACTCAATCATCACTGTGTGAAAAACTTCCTGTTTCATTGGACGACAGGCCGAATTATTAATAATTAAGAGCATGTTAGTGGAACTAGAGAGACATGTTGTAAATCAGTCAGTGTGTCCTGTAGCTGAAGCATGTGTGAGTGGGTTGACTCTGGTCTGGACAAGAGGAAACTGTGTTAAAGTATTAGAACAGCTCGATGTCCTGGGGGTTTTTTCTTGAAGATAAAAAAAAAAAAGATCTTGAGTTCTGAACCAGCAGATCAGATGTGTGTGTGTAGTGAATCACTGGACGACCTCTGCTCATCACTGAGACCCCAGACTCTCCCTGTGTAGACCCACTTCAGTCCTGTGATCTCCTGATAGGAACCTCAAGGTCTTTACAATCAAAGGACGTGACGTGTTTGAAGTCCAGGTTTGATCAAATTGGAACTTCCACAAAGGGAAGTTCTCCCAGAAAATGAACTTTGATCTTGTTCTTTCTGCTTTGAGAAAACAACTTCCTTTGTACCCAGTGACTACGTAGGACTCTAACCCACAACCCCTGACTACTTAGAGACAATAAAAGCAGAGGGAAAAGTCTCAGTGTTGAGCAGACCACTGTAGAACAGACCACGAAGATCGTTTTGTAGTTTTTTACTGTTTTCTTTTCTTGAGAAAATTCCTGAATTTTCTGTCTTTAATTAGAAAGGATACACAAACGGAGCTGAGCCTTTAAATCACCTGTCCCGTCTGATCCCAGGCTGTTGAAACCTGTCCCGTGTGATTGATCTTGTTTTTCCCCTCAAAGCGAAGCTCAGCACTGAACCACTCTGACCTCTGAGTTAATTGTACATTTCTCTTTTTACCTCTGGCCAATTTAATTAAACATTCTGACATAAGTTTGGTCCAGTCGCCAGTGTTTCACAAAGGACTTCTCTGATGAGTGTTTGTCAGTACTGCGTGCTGAGACGTAGAGGAAATCTGAACTGTTGACTATCGTTGCCCGAGGGCCTCCTTTTTATCCACGTGGGCGGCGTGAACTCTGGCCTCCAGGGCCTGTACTTTGTCCAACTGTGAGTGTGTCATTCTCTTCATCCTCCTGGAAACAGTCTCATCAACACTTCTCAACCGGAGTAGATGCAGTGAAACGTCTGATACAAGAACGTCATTAACACCACAGGAGTTATTATAAAGTTAGTTTAGCTGAGGCTGAAGCATCGCAGAGATGAGTGTGAAGAGTTTGGCTGCTGAGTGGACGTGGGTCCCAGAGGTTCCTGACTCACCGTCTGACTTTGGTCCAAGTTTAGATTCAGACATTTTCCTCTCTCTTCATATCCTGTTCTCACTCAGACTCAGTGATCTCACTGTTGATGATGATCACCAGTATCTGTTATCTGTTCAGATGTTAGGGATGAGTCCACCTCCGCTCCGTTCACACTGAGTTTGTACAAATGTCACTCTCTCCCAAGTGGATTTTTATTTCCTCCTTGAACGACTCTTGTTTATTTATCTCTGGTGTCTGCTGTAACTTGGTGCTTTTATTTTCTAATATTTATCTCGAGAGTGTGTTTAAGACAGTGTTAAAGTGAAGGATCTGCAGGATATTTATTGAACTTCTTAACATTTTAGATTTTTATTTGAGAACTGAGCCAGACTTCTCTTTGTAGCCAAAAAAAAAAACAAAACTGTATTCCTCCGACGTTACTAGATGATTCTGTTAGTGTTTGTTATCATCAGGAGCCCCAGACCACCATCCAAAATATAGATATTATTACTGATCTTACTGACTTATTACTGGACTTATTACAGGTGTGAAACATATAGATTTACCTGCTGCTTTTGTCCTACTTTAGAATGTCGATTTGTCCTGATTAATTGTGATGAATCTGCTGCTACATTTTAGATTTTAGATTTTCGTTCCAGTTTCTAAGACCTCACGCAGGTGTGTTTTATCAGCAGCAGAGGCATTGGTAAAAACACAGGCAGGTGTTAGTGGGATTCTGCTGGACTCAGCAGCAGACCTGTATCAAGAACCCGTGTTTAATTCCTGACCTTCTGTGTGTCTGCCTTCGCCAAAACATTTTCTCACAGTAGTTGATCAACCTGCGGCCCAGAGCTGACGATCTCTCACCAACAAACATATCAAAACACTCGGCAGACTTTTCAAAACTGCAGACATCCAGAGGCTTCTCTGTAAACACTTCAAGTACCAGCTGGCAACGTCTGCTGCCAAAGTCACAGCCCTGAAAATAAGTTTGTAACTGGAGCGGAGGGTGTCCAAGCTGCAGGAGTCAGAAAAAAAAAAACCAACCCCAGCTCTACGTACAACAGCCAGTGTTGGGTCTCTGTGTCTCTGCCTCTGCTGCAGAAGAGGAGAATTCAGGGGGAGTTCAACTCTGGCATCCGTGACCTTTTTCCAAAAGTACAGAGTTATGGATGTTTATTCTGTGGATTAAACCACAGAGTCTGTCAACTGTCAACAGGTGAGGTTGTCTCATCGTGGTGTGGACGTGCAGATCAACACATTTACACTGTTGGATGTTCTTCAGTCACCGTGTTCACTGATGCATGACCTTAATCCAGATTATTCCCTGGATATTCTTCTGGACCAAGTCGATGAGTCAGTGGACTAGGTCTAAAAAAGCTGAGGTTCTTATTAATAACTGAACTGACTTTTCCAAAGAATATTTGGGTCGTGATGATGGCCAAGTCCTGCAACATCAACAACAACAACAGCAACAACAACAACAACGACGACGACGACAGGAGACACATTTAGGAAATGAGAATTGAAGAAAACAGTTCTTGTCTCCCACAGTGCAGTCCTGTGATAACAGCCTCAGGTCCTGTGATATTATGGGATGTTAGTGTATTAATATCAAATAACCAAACCCTGTTGAGTTAAATATCACGACATTATAGCATTATTTCTGTCGTGTTGAACTTTTCTGATTTTTCTTTTTTATTATTGTTATATTTAGAGGAGCTCCAGGCTCACACTGATGATCTGATGATCTGATGAAGAGGTTGAGTCAACGGTGAAGAATGTATTTACAGACACACGTCACACAGACAGGTGGGTCTCAGTGTGTGGCCAGGCGGCCATTGATACGAGAGGGAAAATATTGTAAACACAGTTACAAAAAGACATACACACAGATTATAAACAAACTCCCCACATCTGGGCCCCCCCCCCCCATCCGCCTCACCCCCCCAACCCTGGTCCCTCACCCTGTGTTTTACCAGCTGTCACTTCTAGCCTGGACATGGCTTCTGTGGTCCTAATCATCTGGACACCAACGTCTACGCTTTCTTTAATTTGGAGATGATTGAAAACCAAATGCACAGACCTGGACGTGGTCGGTTTCCATCAGCGCTCCTGGTTCGACTCTTGCACCTCAACAACCTCTGGTCCCAAACCACAGAGAGAAGAGAGCAAAGAGGGGGCGCCCTTTCAACAAAGGACAATGGAGAGCAGGAGTGGAAACAGCTTTTCATATAGAAAGGACGGAAATCTTTTCTGGAACTGGTGGAGAAACCAGATGGAGGATATTATGGTCTGGACGGAGTCTTTGATTGTGTGAGAGATCGGCACAGCTTCAGCTCGGTGTGAGTTTGATCGTAGCACAGCGCCCCCTGGTTCATTCATGATGTAAAACCTCTGCCCAGTTACTGGACAGTCACGTTACCTACAACACAACCTCTTTATCAAAGATAGAGGTCACTGTTGAGTCCCACGTGTTCTGATTACATTTCTAATACATCTCCACAAAAACACAACACTGAAGATCATCAACAGTAGAAGAAGATTCAGACGTTGTTTTAATGATGATAAAAAGTTACATCACAGCAGTAACTTCTTTTGTCTTGGTCCAAACCTCATCCTCTTCATCGAGGTCAAAGACAATGTCTTGTTTTCTGGACCTCCAACTGAGGGACAACACTGAGAGACTTAGTTTGACATGTCTCTGAACTGTGTCACCTGAGCTCCACTGTGTCACCATCAGTGCTGTAGAATGTGAAGTATGCTTGTCATGACGACGTCTCATCACTTGATCATCTCAGTCTGTGTGACCTCTGACCTCTGTTCAGGCGCCCCTGGTGGGTCACATCAAAGAAAGACAACAGGAGGAAACAATTTAGGGTTGGAGAGGTTTAATGGACGGACAAGGAGGACAGGAACAGTTAACCAACGTGTTTATCCCAATGGTAAGAACTGACCAAAACAAATAACATTTTTCAAATTTTTCACATGAAAAGAAAATGCAACACAAACTGGTCATTTGGGTTTTTGTTTTTTTGTTTTTTTTTTTACCGAGGTGGAAAACATCTGCTCATAGTTTGTCAGATTTCGGGCCAGTTTGGCCTAAATTCCAGTCAGCATGCTGTGTGTCCAGAATGCTAGATTTGTGCAACGTGACAGCGGCAACAGGATCAAACTGTGTGTATGAATGAGTGCAGAGGTCTGAAGAGGCCCACGAGGAGAATTAACCCTTTGGTTCCTGTTCTGCTGCAACATTTTTTAACTGCTTTTTCAAGTCAAGAAATTGTGTAATATAATGAATGTTTCAACCTGTAAAGATAGATGTTAAAAAAATCAATTCCTCATAAAATAGTCAACACTCCTAGGGGTGAAAATTAAAAAAATGACCCTTTCTTGCTGTAGCCACCCTCCGACACACACTCGCAGGTTTCCAGTGTCCAGTCGTAGTCCAGGCGTGTGTCTGCGCTGCGTCGCCCCCTGACACAGCGGCGTGGTGAGCGTTTTTAACTGTGCCCCAGAGGGAAGTGGTGACGGGTTGAGAAAGAGTCTGAAATGAGGTTCGTGCAGCTTACGCTGTCACTTCCACTGAATATTTATTTGTCTGCTATTTCATCACATTATGTACAAAGTGTATTTTGACAGTTTAAACACACTTGGAATAAATCAGAAGTATCGCTGCGTTGAACGTGTGCTGCTGCTGCTGCCAACATCTCAGAGTGGGTGAGGAGTTAGACGTGGGAGTTGTGCACATTCATGTCACACTTTCGTAGATCCACAGTCATGGTCCCAGACTGTCAGTGCAGACGGTTTGTTTCTAGGTTTACGTTCTAGACTGACCCTGTCTTTACGACTCAGCCTCATATTTGTGAAGGTGACTCTGGTCTGAATGGTTAGGTTGAGGTTTCTCCTGGACCTCCTGCAATTTTCTCAGATTTCTGAAGGGCGAAAGAGACGTTAGATTTCATCTGTAATTAAAGTGTAAAGTTAGAGTAGGTCAGCTGATGAGGGTTTTCACTTCACGGCTGGTGTATGCGCGGCGTCGCCCCCTGACTCAGCGGCGTCGTGAACTGCGCCCAGAGGGAAGTGGTGACGGGTTGAGAAAGAGTCTGAAATGAGGTTCGTGCAGCTTACGCTGTCACTTCCACTGAATATTTATTTGTCTGCTATTTCATCACATTATGTACAAAGTGTATTTTGACAGTTTAAACACACTTGGAATAAATCAGAATTATCGCTGCGTCGAACGTGTGCTGCTGCTGCTGCCAACATCTCAGAGTGGGTGAGGAGTTAGACGTGGGAGTTGTGCACATTCATGTCACACTTTCGTAGATCCACAGTCATGGTCCCAGACTGTCAGTGCAGACGGTTTGTTTCTAGGTTTACGTTCTAGACTGACCCTGTCTTTACGACTCAGCCTCATATTTGTGAAGGTGACTCTGGTCTGAATGGTTAGGTTGAGGTTTCTCCTGGACCTCCTGCAATTTTCTCAGATTTCTGAAGGGCAAAAGAGACGTTAGATTTCATCTGTAATTAAAGTGTAAAGTTAGAGTAGGTCAGCTGATGAGGGTTTTCACTTCACCTAATGAGTTACAATCAGTGTGAGGAAAAAAAAAGTTAACTGCTGCTTCGACAGTCGAGAAAGACGGGCTAAATATAACCATGTGTAGAAAAATGAAAAGTCGTCTCTTCAGTGTTTACACAAAACAAAACATTAATGTGACAGAATTATTGGGCTGCTATTTTAGATGAGTCAATACAGGACAAAGACGTCTTCAAACTAATAACCTGTATCAGCATCACAGCTTTATGTCTAAAACTGAACCAACAGTGAGGTCATATTTTGATCTCCACACAGAACCTCGTTGTTCGGTGTGTAGGTTTACTTTACGGTCCGTTGGAAGTGTTACAGGAACGTTTAAACACAGCCGGCCCAGTTTCCCAGATGCTGAAGTCATGTTTATGGACGCCTCCTCTCCTGGTGCTTATTGAAGCCTTTGGGCCTGGATGTAGTTTCAGCTCCTCCACCACCTGCTGCTTTAGGTGGAGGCCCAGAGAGTGTGAGCTTCTCTCCGTGAGGTGAACCCTAAATCACGCGGCCTGTACCGTTTAGCTGCGTCTAACTGAGGTCTGCCTCGAGGGTTCAGTGGGTGGAGACTTGTTTGATGGTTTGAGTATGTGATGAAATGATGAACAGGACTGTGTTGCCATCACTTCTTTGACTTCCTAGAATCAGATGAATCCATTACCTCATCAGTTGGTGAGGCGGAGTCATGTTTGACTCTTGACAGACTCCTCCAGGCAGCGTCGACCTTAAAGACCCCTGTCCAGAGGAAGAAGGATGATGTTCCTGTCCTGACAGCTGACTGACTCGGTCTCATTAACATTTTTCACTAACGAGGGAAGAGACTCTTGAGTTGAATGTCCTCTGGGGGAAAAACCCTGAATCTGTAAACTTTAACGTAGCTGACGGCCTCCGACTGTTAGAGTGTGATTCATCGGCATTAACTTAACATTAGGGACTGAAGGAATGTTGTGTTATATGACACACACACATATGTTTGTCAGATAATTTATCCTGTGTTATCTGAAACACAAAATACAAAAAAAAAAAAAGCTGAACAGCTTCTAGAACTTTTAAAAGTTCTGTTGTGTTCCTTGTTGTTCCTTGAAGAAAATGATCAAACTCAGTGGTAAATCTGTGCCAAATCACGTTGTGGACCACAGCTGTTGGTCCTAATGAGGGAAAAAGACAAAAAGAAAAAACGAATGTTGGTGTTTATGATCTTGGTGTCGGTTTAAAAAAAGTAAAAAATTCAGCACAGATTTAGGTTTTTCCATATGAACCCTCAGAGAAATTGGTTCACATTTAAGGAAAAAAAACCAAACAGCGTTGGCTGCGTCCATGTGAGGTCTCCGACACGTGAGCTCAGCTCTGCTTTAATACGAGGCTGAACTGGAGGTAAAGAACCAGAGACAAACACAACTGTCAGACACCTCCTCGGTCTGTGCGACCACGGCGTGTTTTTCCAGTCTAGAAAAAGGAGTCTTTATGTGAATGGAAACTGTTGGAGTGTGGGATCAGAGAGAAGTCCTAAAATAAGACGGAGCGACCGAGCACGCCTGTTTTTAGACGTTTCGGAGAGAAAAGTGTGTGTGTTTGAGGTAGGGGAGAATGTGAGAGAGGTGTTGGAGGAGGAGACAGAGGGGGAGAAAGACATTAGGGCTGATTTTTTCCACCCCGTCTGAGCTACTTAAAATGAACACACCTTGTGTTATTTGAGGTTTCGACACAAAGCCGGCCCTGTCTGTCCTAAAACTGCCCAGGAAGCGAGATCAGACATGAGAAAGGGTGTGATGCTTGACTAAGGCTACGGTAGCTGGGGGGGCAGGGGGGTGTCGGGTGACTGCAGGAAACCTTAGAAGGGTAAGACTGTGTAGTCTGGCTGTGTTGACTCCCAGTCAGCCCAACTGGACTGTCAGTGGAGATGGAGAGGCTAATGGAAGAAGTCGTTTGTCTCTCCAGCCGAATGATGTCAGCCGCGGGGCAAACACCGCTGCACAAACAGCCACATCCAGTCACGCTCCCTGATACAGTTCAGCTCAAAATGGTTGTGAACTGTGTTTTCTTAACTAATAGATTCTGGATGGTGAGGTTCTGTTCCACGTTCAGGACTCCCAGTGAGTTCAGGCCACTGCGGTCAACCATGTTTCCCAAATCTGAGCGAGCCGTTTAAAAACACTCACGAGTCACGGCCTGCTCCTGTGCACAGTGGCATTATTATTCTGCCTCTGCTTTTTCATTTAACTCTCTGCCAGGGGGGTTGAGAAAAGCTGAAAGATGGAAGCCGGGGGAATTAAAGAAAATGAGGGTCAACTTTTCCCATCTGGTCAAGTCTTGTGTGATCTCACAGGGGTAATTGAAGAGGCTTTTCAGCAGTGAGGCTTTTAAAGCATTCCTTTAACATGACCTTAGTGAAGGTAGACGCTGTGGTCCACTGTGGGGCAGGAAGAGACAGAAAGAAGCCACTGTGTGGAGCCGTGGGCAGGAGAGGCACAGATGAGCTGAGTGTGTTAGCTGTACTTCATGTAATCTTCTCTGATTGGCTGCTTGGTTCCTGAGAAGCAGGAAGTGGAGTTACCAGCAGAGCAGAAACCAACCGGGTTTGGTTCAATGACTTCAGAATGTTGAGACACTACAGTGAAGACACCGTGTAGCCGTGTTTTTATAGTCAGTGCGAAGGTCGTGTCAGTTCAACAGAGGTAGAGAATCGACTGATGTCGAGGTTCATTTGTCGATGCCATGACGCGGTGTTGTCTCGTTAGCACCTCGTAAACTCTACGTCAGGGCGCTGACACACAGATGGGTGTGTTTTCATCATCAGTCAGATCCCACTTCTTTCCTGATTTGTTTTCCAGACATCCAGGAATTCCTGTAGTTCTGTGAATCATCAGTAAGAAAACTCACTTAGAAACAACCGGGCTGAACGGAAGTGGCTCCTTCGCTTCACGGGGCGGTAATCGACCATTTGGAGAGAATTTCCAACCGTGAGCTTCTGTAGCCAGGCACCGGTGCCAACAGTTCCCCTCAGAGGAGCTCCTACAGCAAGTGCTGGCTCTGAACAGAAGGCTCTGTTTAATCAAGTCCAAGGGTTAATGCAGGTTTTTTTTTTTTAAAGAAACCTAATCTGACGGTATGCAATTTGTTAAAGACTTTTAAGTACTAACAAATGGCCATTTCTGTAGCCAACCAGACGTCTTTGCCAAAGTGCCAGTGTTTTCTCAACCTTGAAACTCATCAATTAAACGGTCCTCACTGGTGTAAATCATAAAGACCTTTTGGAAAAGAAAAACTTCTGAGGAAAAGAAAAACTACTGAGACTTCCAAAAAAATCACTCCTGGAATTCTACAGTATACGTGTTATTTATGTGAGCCGGACACCATGTGGTTTAAAGTTAAAGTCTCCCATAGTGTAGCAGTAACCATGCCTGCCTTACACACAGAAAGGTCCTAGGTTCAAGCCCCAGAGGAACCACATATTGAATAGCTCCTCCCATGTGGCGGACTGTGTGGGTTGGAAAGATTCAGACTGTGAACTTCCTGTCGCTTCATTTAACTGACCCAGTAGATACTAGGTATAACCACTAGGTGAACCTAGCATCTACCACTAACTAAATTAAAGTTAAAAAATTAAAGGAAACTTCTCAGAAACATTTTTTAAAACATTCATTTAAAACAGATCCTTGTCTTCTTTTCCAAATCAGAACAAAGTGTTTAATCCCAGGGTTGCTTCTTTGTATAAAAGTCAATGTCTTGTCTTCACAGTTAACTTCCAAACATCTTCAGGCCTAAAGAAACTCTTACAAACAGCTTGTTTCACACTGCGGTTGCCAGGTCTGACCACTTGTTGCCAGCTCTCCAGTTATTTTTGGTGGGAGAAGTTCTGCCTCCAACAAGACTGTGTTACCCCAGCCGGCCTGTATGTGGCACCGAGGAACACGCACGTTGTCACAGCATCCTCTCTTCACCTGTGGCTCCAGTCCAGGCTCATTAACATACCTGTGAATCACAGAGGAGAGCGAGAGCAGAAAGGCACGCAGATGTCATTGAGTTTGGCACCGCTCGGCGCCCACATCAAGAAGGCTTGGCACGGAGGTCCAGCGGCTCTGACACAGGTTGCACCTCAGTCTGGGGCTCAGACTGAGGAGCGCTTGTGTTCATCTGTACAGGTGCTCCTGTGAAATTTATGTCAGAGGAAAAAGATTTTTGGTACAAGATGTGAATATCTGAATGTTCTCAAACAGAGAAAGAAACACATCGTTCACTGGGGGGGTGAGCGGGGGGGGGGCGGTTCATCCCTTTGAAAATATGTTTTTAAAGCATTTTGGATCATTTTAAGGGGAATTTTATCACACGTCTCTATCCATTCAACCCTGAAGAGTGATATTTTTGACAGATTTTTGTAGAGCAAACGAGGGAGTGGCTGCTGCGCTGATCTGTTCCAGCCTGGCATCGAGTGAAGTGTTCTGTTCTCAGCCTGGCTGTTGATGCTGCTCTGGACCTGGTGTCGGTGTCAACTGTTATTGTCAGTTTTTTTTTTTAAGTCATAAATTGAATATTTTTGGACAACAATCATGTGAATCATATTCTGGTCTAGGTTTGAAGAGCTGAGCTTCATATGGGCTTTTATTGCTGCTGTTGATGTTATTAATAGTTGAGAACCGGGGCCTGAGGCTGCCCACAAACAAACACTGTGTAACGTACATTTAAAGACTTTCCTGAGAAAATATTTACTGTTGTCATATTTGCCCCTAGAAGGACGAGTATTCACTGGTTTCCACTACCATCTGTGTATTTTTACCCAGTTCAGTTTAGTGGCTACATCAGTCTTTTTATTTGTTGTCAACTGGTTTTTACGTCTTGTGGTGAAACTATAAATAATATTTGCAGACAAATCCTTTTACAGGAAGATTAGATCTTCAACAGCAGCAACAACCAGAACTAAAAACTACGAGGCAGCAGTTTTTAGTTTTCAGTAGCAGAGTGGTTCTACGTGCCCTGAACAAACAGGATATTTTCATCTGGTCCACAACACGTCAACAAGTCCCTGATGTGTCAGGCGACCACATCCAGGTTGTGCTTTCATCATCCATAGACAATAGACCAGGCCCAAGCTCAACACAGCTGTGTGTGGGTTTGGTGTGTGTGCCCCCCCACCCTCCACCCCCTCCTTCCCCCAGATGACCCTGTGGGCTGAGCCAGGCTGTCCTTCAGAGACTGGTGGCAGCAGCCAGGGCCGGGGGAGGAAAAAGAGGAGGAGGAGGAGGAAGATGAGATTATCTCTTATTCCTGGCCTCCTCAGTCTCTATGATCTTTGCTGTTTTGTCTGAAATCCAGAATCCGAACATAATGCACTAAAAAACAAAAACAATATGAGCTCAAGGAAAAGTCTGACATGTGACATCATGAAAAACGCAGCAGGTTTGTTTTTCCTGACGACACTCTGCTGCCCCTGTTGACACGGCGCTGAGAACCTGCTGATTCATGTGGCCGTTCACCCCCAGCACGCATTATTTTAATGAATAAACCATGGATATGAAAGTCACTCTCTTACCTCAGATTATGTTCACATTTATTTTCAAGTTTTTTTCTCACAAAAGTCAAGGTTTAGCTAATCTCCTGCAGTTTCTGACACATTTACTGCTTTTTTAGTTTTAAATTATTAAGATAACTCCATAATCCACCAGTTAGCAAATGTGATCATTATTAGTTGAACTCTGTTGCCATAGTTTTTTTCCGAGGGAGAGAAAACAATGACATAACGTGTTGGTTAAATGAAATATATCTGCTGGGATTTCTTAGAAAAACCACATCTGTCTCTATTAATTCTCTTTATCTCCCAGTCGTCTGTGGGTTCTTACACGCTGTGTTCCATTAATCATCAATCATTTCAAAAAAGAAAATAATTACCAAGTGAAGCCGAGTGAGTCTGCCTCTCCTCAGATGGTGGTTTGGTTGTTGTGGGTGTGTCACGTGGGCTGTGAAGCTGCCAGGTGACCCGACCTTTCCTGCCTGTTCAGCTACCACATGAAAGAATTCTGCTTTTGTCTGACGAGGGAGTTGTTCTTTGGAAAGAAGTGGTTTGTTTTTGAGCAGATCTGTTTATCTGGTGAGACATTGTGCTGACACGAAATAATTGGCCCGTCTCGTCAAAAACACTGGGTGCCTTGTTTGGGTGTGAACCAATGCCATCACTGGGTCTCCTTTCAAATGAATCTAATAGAAGAATTCAATATATAAAGACCGTGTTTGTTGATCTTTCCCAGCACATGTGAATCACCACTGAGAGAAGTCAGTGGTTTAGACGTGAGCCAGATACAGTACTGGCCAAAATGACCATTTCATCATCGGAGTTTTTACCATCACATCTGCTGGAAACATGATGTAATCACATCATCACATCCATTTTGTAATCCTTAACCATCTTCTCTTTCTAACTCACAGTGGTACAGTGGTACAGTGGTACAGTGGTACAGTGGTACAGTGAGCTGGAGTCGCTTCATGTCGAGGCTTGAGTCTGATTAGAATCTTATCTGAATAGAACCAGGCAGGTTCTCACACTGTGGAACGTTTTAAGGGATATTAAAAAAAACAGCATTTTTCAGACGACAACAGACATTTAAGGTCTTGTATTCTTTCTTTGTTTGTTCTTATTCACAAGAGTTGTGTTGTGTGTATGTTCAAAGATGTTGGTTTATCTGACGTACAGGGCAGTTTGTTGTGGTTTCCAACAGTGTCAGAAACACTGAGTGTGGAGTTCAGAGAGGAAGATGGACATACATTAAAATACTGTCTTTGTGTCAGTGGAGAAGTGTGAGGAACATGTCTTTCCTTTGCAAATACTGTCTCTAAACTGAAGTACATTCTCAGTTTGTTTTAAGGTAAAAGATTGGTTCTAATCTGATCTCTGTCCGTGATCTCTGTCTGTGATCTCTGTCTGTGATCCCTGTCCGTGATCTCTGTCTGTGATCTCTGTCCGTGATCTCTGTCTGTGATCTCTGTCCGTGATCTCTGTCTGTGATCTCTGTCCGTAATCTCTGTCCGTGATCTCTGTCTCCCTTTAGTTGAAGCAGCCTGAAAAGGCAGCAGCAGCAGCTCACACCTATTTCCAGGCCAATCCAGAACATGTAGAAATGGGTCCAAACCTGGAACAGTACAGAGACCAGCAGGACGTCCAGGAGGTCCACTTTGTCGACCAGGAGGCTCGACCACACCAGGTCGGACGGACATTTTTTATTTCTTGCATCATGTGACCAGAGGCTTTGCTAAGTGCTAATGTTAGCCGCTCCGTCTTCTCTCCCCGTGCAGCACTCATTCACAGAAGCAGTGAAGCTGTATGACGTCGGTGACTACGAGGGCGCCATCGTTCTGTTCGAGGAGGCGCTGGTGGAGTACTACACAGCTGACGTGGAGTGTCGGGCCCTCTGTCAAGGACCACAGAAGTTTGAGGGCCACGACCATGTCCAGTACCGTTACAGTCTTCATGAACTCATATCAGGTAAGTCGTCCAGTCATCTTAGTCTGAGAAACAGAACAGTTCTATTAGACAGATGTAGTCGGCCCACATGTGGTGTTTATAACTGTATAACAACATATAGACTTTAAAAGGAACCAAATGGACCTCAACTGTATAACAACATATAGACTTTAAATGGAACCAAATGGACCTGAAGCTGGATTCAGTTTCTGCTACTTTGATTATTTATATACATTCTTCAGTTGGTTTATTGAATCATCTGTTCCTGGTTGGTGTTCTGCCCTCTCTGTGTTTACCATGGAGGGGCAGTATATGACAAACTGCCACCACTCATGTCTGTATGACAGCTGCTGTTCATTTGAAAAGGCCATAGATTTACGGTAACCATGTGACCCAAACAGGAATTCAAACGCCCGTGTTGCGCCACTTTCAAAGCTCCAACAGGATGTTTATGTCACCACACGACACACAGGCCTCTGACAGTGTTTTCATGAATCCTGTCAGCAGTTGTTTTAGGCTGTTTGTATTTAGAAGACAAGACAAATGAGAAGAAAGAATTAGATCTGCTTGGAGCGAACCCAAAACTCTATGTTTAATTTAAATTTTTCGTAATGAAGATGCTCAAATATGAAAAGATTTATGTATTTGGCTGTTGATAACTGCTAAAGAATATCTTCCTTTTTCTCGTTAATCACAGTTGTGTGTTAACTGTTACCAAGCCGCTCCTTGTCCTGTGATTTATAACCAAGTCCTGACTTCATTTTCTGGTAATTACACGGCGTAAATAAAGGCCTCACTTTCAAAGCTTTGCACTCATACTTTTGCAGTTTTCTTGCGGCTCTACAAACTGGGGCGGGGGCTGATTGCATGTTATGGTTGGCCAGTGGGTCGGGTCCCAGCACACTCTCTTACACACACACCAAATTACAGGGGAGAGCGTTGATAAACAAAGTCACAATCTCTGACAACACTTTCTGGAAGCTTCTCTCTCAGTGGGATCTGACCTGATGTCCTTCATCCCTGCTCCTGATCTGAATACGTTTGATGACGTTACATGCAGAAGCAGCCTGCACGTTAATAATTACCAGGGAGTCGAGACCTGGCCACACAGACGGTGTCATGTTTGAGGCTTTATTTACGTCGTTGGACGTCGAGAAATCAGGACTGAGCCAAAGGTGCACCTGCAGTCCAACACTATCAGACTGTCTGTTTGAACATCACACAGACACTGGTGTGTGAGGATCTTCAACATGTCCACTACGTCTTCCTTCTTCTGCCACATGGTGATAGTACACATCATATAACATAAAGTTTGAAAGTTTAACAAAACGACTCATTTGGACGTCAGTGAACTCCTGTGGATCCTCACGTTTGGATTTGGACGCAATCGCTTTAATGAAATGACGCTAACAACAGTTAGCAGCTAACAACAGTTAGCAGCTAAAAACAGTTAGTGTGCTGTGAAGGTTCACTCTTCCACAGTAAAACTGTTCTCAGTACAGTACAGTACAGTACAGTACAGTAGTTTTGGTCTGGAAATCCTTTTCGACTGGTGTCAGGTCCTTCTCTTTCTGCAGCTTGGCGGCGGCGTTGGCGTTGGCGGTCAGCAGTAGCTGCAGAAACACTGCTGACCATGTTTTTTTTTAACATAAAATAGAAACACTGCTGACCATGTTTTTTTTATGGAACGGTTTTTTTTATTTTACTTTGCAAAACATACATTTTGCAAAGTAAAATAAATAGACTGTGAAATACTTTTGGCTTAATTTGTGTTTTCCTTGCTGTCAAGGAGGTCTGTTCTGTAGCAACACCACAGTGGAGGCAGGTTGCTGTTTGTTTGTGTTAAAATGTGTTCACGCATTTTAACACAACTTCAGTGTCTGCTGCTCCACGGCTGGAGAAAAAAAAAGAAGTAAACTGGCCTGAACTCGACTGAGGAGAAGAGTTCCTGCAGCTGCTCCAGAGTGACCTCACTGTACATACATGCTCATAACACAAGCATGCTGTCGTCCTCGCCTCCTGGGGGGGGGAGGTCGACCTAAGGAAATGATGTGCAGCGCCTCCATTTATCACCACACAACGAGCAACAAAGACATGAAAGCTGTTGTCAGGAAGAGAAAGGCGCTGGTTTTATAGATTTAACAACATGAAGAAATCCTCTGAAGTCTGGGAAGAAGAGAACTGCAGTTCAGTCTGAACTCTGTCTCCAGCCTCGGCTTGACTGACAGGCTGCACTTTGTGTGGCAAAAACAGTACCTCTCCAACCCAGCAGGTGGCGAGTCGCTCCATCTCTGATTGTCTGGTTCTGGCAGCTGCCAGAGATGAGGCAGCGTGTTGTGTTAGTGTTCAGACAGTTGTTTTACTCTGCGAGGCTCCAGATAAACACATGATAAACAGTTTGTGTTTTGTTGAAGCCTGCGCTCCATCATCAGCTGTTGTAGCATTAACTACAGGAAATGCTAACAATTAATTATCATCTGCAGCTGTTTTTGTCTGTGAGAGTGTAAGCCAGTGTCTGTTACAGCATGAGCTCACATCACATGATGATCTGAGCAGAGTTAATGACTGTAGGCATGAAATCGTTGTACAATAAGAAGTTGGCTAATACTGGTTCCATCTGGAAATAACATGAACGTGTACATCTTCAGAGATCCAGCCTAGTTGGTAGCATGTGTGCAGACGCAGGCTTGAGCAGCTCGGCGTTCTAACCCCTGACTGTGAGTCCGTTTTCTTTCAGATCACTTCACTCAGGTGCTGCACTGTGAACACGAGTGTGTCCGAGATCTGGCCACTCGTCCGGGCCGCCTCTCCACCATGGAGAACTACCTGCCGCTTCACTACGATTACCTTCAGTTTGCCTACTTCCAGGGTAAGTTGAAGAGGTTTGTTGATGCTTTCTGTTAATCTGCCCGTCTATTGATGATGTCATTATTAGTGACACAGCCCTTTCATAGCCATGTGACAGGCTACAGTACCTGCCGATCACTACTAAAACAACAGTCGGATCAACTTTAGAAAAGTGTCTTCTTCTTCTTCTTCTTCTTCTTGTTCTTGTTCTTCTTGTTCTTGTTCTTCTGCTTCTTCTTCTTCTTCTTCTTCTTCCTCTTCTTCTTCTTCTTCTTCTTCTTCCTCTTCTTCTTCTTCTTCTTCTTCTTGTTCTTGTTCTTCTTGTTCTTGTTCTTCTGCTTCTTCTTCTTCTTCTTGTTCTGCTTGTTCTTCTTGTTCTTCTTGTTCTACTTGTTCTTCTTCTTCTTCTTCTTCTTCTTCCTCTTCTTCTTCTTCTTCTTCTTCTTCCTCTTCCTCTTCCTCTTCCTCTTCCTCTTCCTCTTCTTCAGGATTCAGGTTGACGTGTGACAGTTTCATGAAAAGTCATTTCAGGTGAGAGCGTCTGGAATGGTTAAAAGTCCAGTTAGGGAAGGACGGTGCTGAGTAACGATGACATCATAGTTAATGACCTGTGAACATGTGGCTGTGATGGGAAAAAAAAATGGTTCAACAGATCTGTGGAGGAAACCTGGAGCGACTTAGAATTCCTAACAGCTGATTATCGTGTGTGTGTGTGTGTGTGTTAAACGTCCAGACACAAGCGCTAGAGTTTGTTTTTGTTTTAGTTACACACATTTAACAAAATACTGAAATTATTTATATTATATATTATAATATTATACCATAGAGTATAGGTTTAAAAACATCATTAAACTAATGAATCAGAAACAATTCAAAAAATATACAAAAAAAGAAAGAAATGAAAAATATATATCTTTGTCTCTATATATATGTTATAAACTGTAAAAACCTAAAGGACAAATTGTGACACAGATTAGTCAGTATGAATGTAATTCTATAGCTTTACCTTAAAGACAACCCTCTGTTCTTTAAATGATGTTTAGATTCTTAACTGTCTGGACTTTTATTGTGTCGTCAGCTGCTCACAGATCCTGCTGTGTTTTACACCTGAACAACTTTTCACACGCACACGACAGTCGTGTTCACGCCGCGACGTGTGTCATATTTGTTTGTGTCTCACTTCATCAGTGTGTGTGTGTGTGTGTGTGTTTGTTATAAAGCAGTGTTTGCTCCGCTGGGGTAATGACTGTGGAATGTCAGCTGTAATAGATTTACACGTTACTTCAGCTGGTGGGGGGCAAAAAGAAAAGGTCGAGTCAACGCTGAAAATGAAGAGAAATGAAGGAATGCAGGAAATTAAAACATAGATGTGGAAGGAAACTCTTCATCGTTCAGCAGCAGGGTTTAGTCTGTGTGTGTGTGTGTGTGTGTGTGTGTGTGTGTGTTTTAACAAAGTTTTTACCTTTTTTATTTGCATTTTATTTTTATTTATCTTTGTCGTTTCATGCCTTCGTGAGATAAAGTTAATGAGGTCAAGTCTCAGTATGACATGTCATATTAGGTCAGGAACAATGTCATGTCCTGTGAGTTAATTAAAGGTTCAGTTCATAAATATTAGCTTCAGGAAAAGGCCTCAAATGTTTGGAATCAAACGAAGGCATTTTATTAGAAAAACATTTTTCCACTCTGATTTGCAGTGGACATGCTGCAGGAGGCGCTAGAGTGTGCACTGACGTACCTTCTGTTCCACAAAGAAGAAGAGTTCATGACAGACAATGTGGATTACTACAGAGAGGTGCTGGGACGTGACGGCAGTCCACGGGAGGTAAGAAATATGTGGTGAATTAGTCTTCAACGGTTGGTTCCCGGCCCCTGGGCAGTTCGTGGAATTAGACAATTCAGTTCATGTTTAGAGTCAAGAACTACAGTAGATCCATACCATAATAGAACAGTTTAATATGTTAGTATGTGTTTATGATGTAACAGAAATGAACAAGTCTTTACTGATTTTTGTTTTAACATTTAGAATAAAAACAAACATGTTGATTTGAATGTAAATGATTAATATCTAACTGACAGACACTGACGTTGTTGTTTATAAATGACCCCCACACCCCCCACTCTGTATGAATATATGAACATCTGTGTATTATATCAATGTGTTGAAATTCTGTGCAGTTTTGTCTAAAGGACAGTTTTCAACAGTATTCACAGTAGGGGGTCTCTGCGCCGCCTCCCCGTCAGTTTGGGGTCTGCAGCCTGAAGACTCCTGGTCCCAGGGACTAAAGCCTCATAAACAACTGAAAAGGAATTCAAAATCTATTGCTGCTGTCAGTGTGAAGTCTTTGAGATGAGAATGAACTGAAAATAGTGACAATAATTCAAAGAAATATTTAACATATTATCACTTTGCTGTTGAAGTGGTTGGGCTTCACAGATGAAGAATTAAAGTGAGGATGTGGAGACGGGAGGCAGCGATGCTGTTTCTGTATGTCTTGGATGAACTTGCTGTTCACCACTTGGCAGGAGTTTCCTCTCTAAGTTTTCTTTTCACTCCCGTTCCATCCAGCTGGACGTTTTGAGGCAGTTCTGCCCCCCGGCGTGTTTACAACAACTCATTTTTTTTTTTTCTTCCTTCCTTCCTCCCTGTGGTTCATAACGCTGCACAGGTTAGGGTCGTGTCCCGGTGAGGCTTTTATAAAAGCAGATATGTGATGACATCAGCCACTTCAGCACTGATTAGGTCGTCTTTAACTCTGATGAAAAAGTCAACTGATGCCTCGTTGAAGGTCTCAATTACTCAATGGTTTTTCCTAGAAAGCCTGGGAGTCATTACAGTGTGTGAGGCTCCCACGTCCCTGCAGTGAGTCAGTGAATCACTGAGTCAGTGAATCAGTGAATCAGTGATTCAGTGAGTCCAATGCTGACTGTCTTTAGTGTTTGCTCATGGTCTACGTCTTGTAGCCTTCATCAGATTACAAACAGGATGTCAGTGCCGATCATTGAAGTACTGCATTTTCAGACTTGAGTGTAAATACGTGTCACTGGAATAGTAATAATAATTATAATTATATAGATTTATTTTTAAAAAAGAGACCACTAGGGATTTTTTTTTTTCAAGTGAGAACAGTTTTTATCGGTGTGTGTGTTTACATGTGTGTGTGTGTGTGTGTGTTCACAGAAAGCAGACTGGTACCTGCGCAGACACAAACAGGAGCAGCAGCTGCTGTTGGCGGGCAGTGAAGTCATGGGAGTGACCTATACTGAAGGGGTGAGTCCCAAAATGCAACTTACACCCAGTGTGAGAAATCCTGGACTTTATTTCGGAGCCGTCACTCACTGTTAAAGTGACACATGTCTCTAATGCAGAGCAGAACCTTTGGTTTTGGCCACCACTGCTGCTGATTCTCAGCAGGGTAACAGGTGTCTGGCAAAGATGGCCTGTTCGGCCCACACAGGTCAGCCTACTAAACAGTGACACCTACTGGTCACAATTCTATCTACGCAGCAAAGTGGAGAATCTGGTTTATTCAATCGTTCACACACAGTACAGTACCGGTCCAACAGCCCTGGATTTAAAAACTAAAAAATATTTCCTTCGACCTTCTTGATTTCCTAGCCCTGGATTTAAAAACTAAAAAAAAACAAAAAACTTCGACCTTCTTAAATTTCTCTACCAAGATTCTAAAAGTACTTAGAACATCTGCAACATGTTGTCTTTCTTGGCATCATCTTTGTCTTTGTTGACAGCTGTATTTGTGCACGTCATGCATGAATACCATTTACCTCAGTGGTCCCTGCAAAGCTGAGTTCATAAAGAAGAATACTAAGACTTTGTTAGTGTATGAAGTTAGGAGAGAAATAAAAATGTGTCTTTGTGTTTGCTGTAGAATTACTGGAGCAGCACAGGCGGAAGAAATGACACCAGGTAAGAAAAAGAAGTAAAATTCAAAGTATGCTCTTTAGGATTTAGCGCCATCAAGCGGTAAAGGTATTTAGACATGGTGTAAAAAAAATGTAGTAAAAAATTGTACATGCTGGCTTTCAGTTTGTCAATATAAAATGTGAAAACATGTGAATTAATTATTAATATTTTTGGTGCCTTACACTAAAAAAAGTCTTTCCTCGCCGTCTGCTCTCCCAGGATTCCCTCTGGCACAGATGGCTGGATGGAGTACGTTCCTATTTCAGACAAGCGGGACGTCAGTGTTGTTGTTCCGCAGAAAGTCAAAGAAGGTAAATCTCCCCGCTGGTCTGAGTGGGAGTCAGACTGGAAAGGTGAAGTCATTAGTGTTGGCCTGAATCTTCTCTGACTGCACTGATAGAGATAACATGTTTCTCTGCTCTGCCCTGTGTGCAGGCGGCCCCTTGTTGTACGACGGCGTGCAGCTGGTGCAGACCTCTGCAGACTTAAACGGGACACAGCGAGTGCTGCTGGATCACGTTATATCTGAGGATGAATGTGCAGAGCTCAGACAGCTGGCGCATGTGAGACTATTACTCAATAACAATAAAATATGAGGACTTTAAATCACTGCAACTGTCAGGGACAATAATAAATCTCACTCTGCATATTTTCCTTCTGCTTTTAATAGATGTGAAATTTTACATCCTGTAGAAGAAGCGATATTGTCTGAGCCTGTTCTGGGAGAAAGAGTTCAGTTTTGCCCATTGGTTCTTGAAGTGTTTTCTGCTGTGTCTCAGGTCGTTACCATGGGAGGAGACGGCTACAGGGGGAGGATGTCTCCACACACGCCCAATGAGAAATTTGAAGGAGCCACTGTGCTTAAAACCCTGCAGGTAAAACAACTGAACTTCTTTTACTGTATAAACTAATCTGTTACAGGATTCTACCTCTTTGTGAAGATCTCCACAAATGTATTTGAACGAAACAGTGTTTTATTCATGGGCTGGTTTCAGTCGTTTGTAACTGATCTGGAATGAATTATAAACCTTATTTTTACCAGTCAATACGACCGTGACGTGTCAATAAAACTCTTAATGTGTTAAATATTATATCCTGTCGGTACTACAGTACTGTTGAATTTCCTACAACAGAACTTCATCAGAGAAAACAAACACTTTTATAGTGTAATTACAACAAGCTGTTTTCTTGATTTACTATCACGAGCCTTTTTAATTTTGTTTTTCTTCCTCAGTACGGCTACGAAGGTAGAGTGCCGATGAAGAGCGCTCGTCTCTTCTATCACGTCAGCGAGCGAGCCAGACGCATCGTGGAGTCCTACTTCCTCCTCAACTCCACCCTGCACTTCTCCTACACACACCTCGTGTGCCGCACAGCCATCATAGGTCACTGACACAGACACACTGACACAGACAAAATACAATGCAATTTATTGGCAATTTTTTATGAAAAAAATACTATAAGGAAGCAGGGGGAGGGGACAAATTTGTTTTAAAATGTTAAGATAATTAAAATTTTTGCATCTTTTTTTGTAGGTCAACAAGATCACAGGAACGACCTGAGCCATCCCATCCACGCAGACAACTGTCTGCTGGACCCTGATGCCAATGAGTGTTGGAAGGAGCCTCCAGCGTACACCTACAGAGACTACAGGTACAGTGACAGTTTATCAGTGCTCATCAAATATAATCCCAGAGATTAATCTACTGCGAAACTGATCGCTGTCTATTTCTAACTCTTATTTTGTTTTCAGTGCACTGTTGTATCTGAACGGAGACTTTGAAGGTGGGGAGTTCATATTCACAGAAATGGATGCCAAAACAGTCACAGTAAGAACTTTTCTTCTCACATGAACACGGAACAATTCAGTGACGTTTACTGTACACTCACGGCAGTTTTTTAGTTTTTTATATTTTGGGAAAACACAATGCAATTCTTTGGCCGTGACTTCACCTCTGTCTGACTCCATCTCCGTGATTGAATCTTCTCCAGGCATCAGTGAAGCCCAGGTGTGGTAGATTGGTGGGGTTCTCCTCCGGAGGTGAGAACCCACACGGGGTAAAAGCCATCACCAGTGGGCAGAGGTGTGCTGTGGCTTTGTGGTTCACCCTGGATCCGCTCTACAGAGAACTGGTCAGTCATTTCTTCAACCCCAGGGCTTTAAGAACCGTGTTTATCAGGAGGATTCATCAACTTAACTGCAGAGTAAAAATTAAGACGGAAATGCTAACGAAATAACTTAAATTTCCACAGAATTTTAGTCTCAACACATAAATATAATACCAACAAATAAGAACAACTTTGTTTACTGAATTAGACTGCACTGTTTATTTAGAGTAACTGAATCTCAGTCTTCCAGACTAAACAGCTCTAAATAATTAAAGCCTCTCTTCATAAATCATAAACCTGGCAGCACAGGGAGAAAACTCTTCCTCTCTACATAAACAACTGGGTCTGTTTTTCCAAAACTGAATCCCAGTTGATCCCGGATTTGAGTGGTTTTAAAATATCAAGTTTACTCCAGTTCCTGTATCTTTTGTCTTGTGGTCCTCTGTGGTGATCAAATTTCCCTCTCTTCTTCACATTCGTCTTCTCCAGGAAAGACTCCAGGCAGACGAGGTGATCCAAGCACTGGACACGCAGCCTGTGTGGGGTCACGGCCTCAGCATAAACCCTAAAGATGAACTGTAGAGGCAGGAAAAAAAGTACCCTTAAATATATTCTACATAATTTAACTATTTATTGAATGACTTTGGATCAGAACAATTTTGTGTTTGTACTGTTTAAGGTGCAAGGTCAATAATAATATTATCAGTTTCGTGTCGTCATTTAATTCCTTTGTCTTCGCTCTGCATAAAAATACTTGAGTTGACCTGTAGAGAATTGACGTTTCTTCTCTGCAGGAGACTCGAGTTGAGACGACATGGGAAATATTTTGTCGTGATTTAGTTTTGACTGGTTTGCAGACTGCTGGTTTTGACTATGGCTCAAAACTGTAGTTTCCCTGAACTGTGAAGAAGACAATGAGAGGTTTGGTAGCTGTTTGTGTTCTTATTATGAACACTGACTGGTAAAACACTATGTACAGGTGTTAAAACGATATACTTCAGAAATAATATCAAATTGTTGTTAAGGGTACTGTTAAATACAAGTATATATTTTTCCTGTTCCAGTGATAATTGAAAAGTACACAGTGCACTGTTCTTTTTTTATTTGGGTGTTTAAATCTCCATTAGTACAGTAAAAAATAACAGATGTTTTTATTTTTGTTGAATATTTAATGCACTCTGTCCTCTGTGTGTCATGTCTGAAACTGAAAATGTCCCCTGCACTAGTTTAGCACACCCCCACATCCCCCTTCCTCCCCTTCCTCCTCCCACTCCTGCTCCCCCTGCTCCTCGTCCTCCTCCACTTCTCTGGCACACAGAGCAAAGTACAGGTTTACATGTTTTCTGACATTAAGACGTGTATTTGTGTATGTTATATGTTTAACGTTTTATTTATTTCTTGGTTTAATACACGGCTGCTGTTGTCGTCATTCAATATGAAAAAGTTAGTTTTTTCATAAAAGATGAAAAATCGTTCCTGTTTCAAGGAATAAATATTTGTCAGGTCTGCTATGTCTTTATATTTGTGTTGCTGTTACAGATAATAGACCGAGTCGTGCACTGTAAATCCAGTTTAAAGAAACACACAAAGGGTAGCATTTTTTTTCTTTTCCTTTTTTGTTTATTTTTCAAACCATAAACTGTCCTTTTGAATCACAGGTGAATTTTAAAATGCTCTGGTACAGAAAATATACGTGTCTGTAGATTAAAGAATTATATTCACCATCTATATTGTCAGGCATCTGTTATCATTTGCTCTTTGAAGGACGGAATCTGAAGGAAACACACCTTTACTCCAACATCGAGTATATTTCCCTTTTCTTGAAACATTTATTTATTTATTTTCTATACAGTATTTAACAGGAAATTCTTACAAAAATAATATATTTATGCCATACTCACTCTAGGTAACACAAATACTCTCTGATGACGGACATACAGAAGTCTAAGCTGCGGAGTGGATTCAAAGTAAAGAGTTTCAAAGTAAAGTGCAGCAGTTATGCAGTAGTTTGACATTGATACATAGATAATGTACTGATGTGTATACTGTATGTTTACACTGAGTGGGTAGTAACAATTTACTCCGTTACATTTACTTAAGTAAGTTTTTCCAAATAAAATACTTTTAGGAATAGTTTAAAATCACTATACTTTTTACTTTTACTTGAGTAGATTTATGAAGAGGAAACAGTACTCTTACTCCGCTACATTAGGCTGTACTGAGCTCGTTAGTCGTTACAGAGATACTCGATAAAACTTTAGCTATTTAGTATCCAGTTCTCTGTTATTCCATGATCAAGTATCTCTATTTTGTTTTGTCAGAGAGAGACTTCCGTCCAAGGCTCTACCACGTGACTGTGTTTAACCAATTACACGTACACGAGACTGCGCGGCAAGGACCCGCGCAGTCTTGTCACGTGACCACGCTCAAGCTCAGCGGCGGGACGGATTAGCTTAGCGGCTACTGCGGTCGATATTTGTTTTTGATAGCAAAATGGTAGAAACAATGCAGACGAAGACGAGGAGGAACAGCCCGGGACTCATGTTCAGTTTACAAACAGTGCGGAATAGCAGTTACATCAGTTTTGTCCCCCAAAACAAACGGATATTTCGGCATTCAACAACTCAACGTCTAACCTGAGGAAATATGTTGCGGTAAGTTTAACCTAAAATCGTTTTGGGGTTGTTTTTTTGTGTTTGTTTTTCAACAGTTACTCAGTGCTTGAGTAGTTTTTCCACCAGGTACTTTTTTACTCTTACTCAAGCAATTATTTGGATGACTACTTTTTACATCTACTTGAGTAGTATTATTCTGAAGTGACAGTACTTTTACTTGAGTACCTTTTTTTGCTACTCTACCCACCTCTGTGCAACAACAATAGGCAAATTATCAAAAAATAATTAAATAATTTTCCTTGGACAACTTATTAAACACTGATATCAGCAAATAACTGGTGAAAAAAAACCCCAAACTTTTATTTCGTTTACACCTGTTGATCGTCTGGTAACTAAGGATGTTATTTGTTGCAACATTGATTTTTTTTCATCTATTATTGTTTATTAAAGCTTAAGCTTCACAACAGTCTGCGGTTGCTGTTATGTGACTCTTGTCTCCATAACACACCAGACAATTTCAACTGGAGACAGATGCAGGCAACAGATGTCTTTGTTTCTGAGTAAAGGTGATCTGTGTGGATTATGATTTTGCAGAATTTAACACGCACTACTGAACCCTGAGCCATTGTTTGTAAAGCTTGAATCTTTGCTGGATAATCCTTTTACACCCAGTCAAGGGAACTCGAAACTGAATGTTTTAAACGTTTCATTTCCACATTTACTCTCTGTCAACCTTTCTAAAATATGCTCTTAATCTTTTTCAGTCAAATCCAGGAATCAATCCTAGTGGTCATCAGGGGAAATGCAGGCTACACCCTGGACAGTTCACCAGTCCATTACATGGGAATCAGGGGAAATGCAGGCTACACCCTGGTTCACCAGTCCATTACAGGGGGATCGAACTGTTGATTTTTATTGGAAGGCAAGTGAGCTAACCTCTTTCCCAATTTATTTTCCGCATTAGAATTTTGTTGTGCAGTAAAATTACTAAGTTGTCTGCGTCTCCTGTCTGTTAAATGATAAATATTTAAGTTGATTTTTGCATTTTCAGGAGACCTTTTTTCACACAAAGGGGTTTGTGTAAAATAATACACCTGAACACAGGATGAAAATATGTCACTTGCTCCATCTTCACTTTAGTGCTGTGGTTCAATTAGTGCATGAATGGGACAAGAATCCGGTCACTACCTGATGTGGTCAGCAAACCTGTTTGGTGGTTTGGTTTCAGAACTGATAGGTCAGCGGTTCACTGTGTCTGAATGGCTTGGTTTCATTGAAAGTACTCTGCAGGTCCCTCAGGCGTCGCGCTCGCCTCTCCTCCAGCACCATCCTGCGGGAGTGATCTTGAGCTGCCTGCTTCTCTACTCGCTTCTCCACCCACTTTCGCCTTAGCCACCTGTTAGAAGAGGAGAGGAAGAGTGGGGTCAGATGGAATGGGATGGAGGTGAGTGTGTCAAATCTTTGGTTTTTTAAAAATTCCTCCTATAGTGTCATATTTATGCTGAATCAAGAAAACTCTACTACAAGTGTCTTTCAAATGCAGAATTTAAAACAAATGACTCTTTTAAATTGGGCATTTATTTAGTTGACTTCAAACCTAACCATGCTGTCCTCCTACATACCAGTAAAAGGTTCTTGCTAAGGTGACTGATGGTGAAAATAGAAAGTAGTAGAGGTGAACTCACAGTTTGAAGGCACGTTCACACTCCTCTCGGCTGTGTAGGAGGTAACTACTGTCCTCCTCCAGCTTCTTCAGCTCCAGCAGCTGCTTCTCTTTCTGCCGCTGCTCCTGTTTCCTCTGGAGCCACAGCTTGAAGGCTTCCTCTGAGTCACAGCTCCCAGAGTCTTTCTGTACACGGGAACAGTAAGTAAGTAATGAGTCTTGGCAGTTTTTACCTTCACTCACGTCTGCCTTAGTGCAATACTCTGTGTTTGAAATTTTGCTCAGGGAACGCACCTTAGAATTCCTCCTCTCCATCTCTTGAGCTCGGAGGATCCTCCTCTCCTCCAGATACTGCCCTCTCTTCCTCAACAGCCAACCTTTGAAGGCCAGCTCATTCTCCTGCCTCCTCTGCTCCTCTTCCTCATGTTTCTTCTGCTCTTCCTGTCACAGGAAATATGATATTCTATCAATAATTTTCAGGTTAATGCTTTAAACGTGATCTGATCTGATGGTTCCTGACTATCCTACCTCTCTGGCCAGCCGGTCCTTTCTCTCCTGGATCCTCTGCAGCAGCTCCTTCTGCTGAGGGGAGAGCATGTATGTGGAGTGGTAAGGGGTCTCAGTGGCCGACTGCACCCGCCTCCTGTTGTCCTTTCTCTGAATCCCTCTCTGACTGTGACTGGCTGAGCTGGGCCTGATCCTGGGCTGTGCTGGAGGTCTTGGAGCTCGGAGGTTATCAACACCCTGCTTAACGCAAGAGGAGCCAGCACGAGAACGTAGAGAGGAGGTGGAGGAAGAGGAGCTGCGTATTTTACCTGAGTCGATTCCGTTGTTCGGAATAGGAGGCAGAAGCCCTTGACTCTCCAACTCTTCAAGGCTGACTAGGTCAAATTTCCCGTCCTTTTCTACAAGGACCCTCCCTTCCTTCACCTCCTGCTCACCATCACACCTGAGCTTGTCAGGGCCTTCATTTCCATCATGAGGAGAAAGTTTTAGCTCTAAAAGTTTCCCTGAGACCATCTCTTCCGCCGTGTCTGCGTCTGTCTGCTTATGTGTGTTCTCTTTTCCTCCTTCTGCATCACCAAACTTCAGAGGAGGCACCACCAGGTCTACGAGTGTTTCTTTGAAATGCAATCTCCTGCGTCTGGTATCATCTGGAGCTTCCTGGTCCTGCAGCTCTTTATTAGCTTGCTGGATCTTTTCAAGGATATATTTTTTTTCCTCATCCGTCTGCTCATTGACCCCTTCAGTAGGACTGGACGGAGGACTGTCTTTGTCTGAATCATCCTCCAGTGACTCCATCGGTGGGGGCCACCTGTCTTCTTCATCCCCCAGCTCTTCTTTCTTTGTACCGTTTCTTTCATTGTGTCTTTCTTTTGTTGTTTTTGCCGGTAGTTTCTCATCCTCTGCCAGTTCTTTGTCAATTTCTGCCTCAAGAGTTTTACACTCAGAGTCCTGCTGGATAGAAAAGGAAGAAGCTTCGCAATTATCTTAAGTTCATTCATCAGGATAATAAAATGACAGAGCAACGTTCATACTGAGCAGGTAATACAGTAGCCGTGCTGCTGCGATAACAGACATGTGTAAGTGTGTTCATCAATATTGTATCTCACAGGGGCACAGTGAAAGTATGTCACTGTATGACAACAGAGTTGTCGGCTCTGTGCGATGTGCCAGCTCAGGTAACTGAAAGCTACCTTCACAGAGCAGCGTCAAGGGCCTTTACAGTAACATTTCAGCCAGCAGAGTGAAGATAATGGTAGATGAAAAAGTTTAACACAAAATAATCATCAGTTTCACTTCAAACCATCTGGTCTGACTTACACGATCCTCCCTCCAGCCTTCCTCGTTTATCAGCCAATCCAAATCCTTCTCGAAGTCATCCTCATACTCCTCGTGTGACTTTGAGTCAATGTCTTCATTCATAGTCTACAACTATAAAAAAAAATTAAAGATACTGTGGGGGGTGGGGAGGTGGACATATTTGACATTGGAAACTGATAACAAATAGAGAAACTGAGAGCATAATTAGTCATAGCTGTTAAATAATAAAACAGTCTGGTTCTGTTCATTCCAGTGGCTGCTTGTGTGGTGTTGCCAGTGGATCAAAATTATCACTGGTTACAATTTGAAAAGTTAAAGTTGATATATGGAAACATAATGTGAATTATTACATTTTATTTTTCTTACATTGTGTTACAATCTATTCTGAACTCAAACAAAACCCATCTATCATCACATGAAAAGGCTCTCAACTGTAATTTTTGTCCTGATGCCCAAATATGGCCCTTGGTTTTTTTATTTCAAAATTAAATAATTTTATTTGGTGTTTTTTTTGTTGCTTATTTTCACTTACAAGAAAAGACACAAATGTCCGTCTCACGTTTATAGGTAACATCGAAGTAAATGGAATATTGTACATCTGTGCGATTGGTCGCCATCTAGTGGACATAAACAACACTGCGGTGTAACAGAAATGTGGAGCGTTTTTTCTGTTTATACCTACAAACAATCGTTTTCGGTCTTGTTTTCTATATCTTTTATATCACTGTTCATTTTATAACTCTGAAACAATTTCACTGGCACTGTTGTAGAATGTAGCCTACAGAGTCATAAAGTATCTTCAAAAATATCAAATGGACCAGGACATTTAAACTCACCGACAGCTGTTAATTACGTGCAGCACTTCTCCTTTTCAGTTGAATTCCCTGAAATTAGAAGTCATCGAGCCTGGTCACTGTTTTTCCATCTACTATATTTGTCACAGAGTCCAGACAGTCTGCGGAGTAACACCTGAGCACATAATCTTCTTCTATTTCCTCTGCAGCCCTTAAAGCTTAAAGAGACCCGTTGTCCTGGAGACGAACAACACGCTTTACTAGTCTACGCAGGCGCAGTTTACAAATACTGATCGCAAACACTGTAAAGAATTAAAAACGAAACTGTCGTTTTATTATTTCAGATATAACTAAATACGCAATGTTTATGTTTAAAAGGACACGAATAATTGATTTAGCTGTATTATAAATAAAGAACCCGGTTGATTTGACTTCGTGACTTCTTGGCAAAATTAAATTTGTATTTGTATGGAAGGCAATAGGCAGTAATAACTGGATTGTTTGTTTTTTTTATATACAAACGATATTTTATTTAAAGACGATAATCGGAGCTTCAGACGTAAATATTAATAGCACCGATGTATCAACATGTCAGTTTTCTGTTTGTAAGTTAATAATTATTGTTTAACCGATGTGAAAAAACTATTTAAAGTATTTGGAACTATTCCTTTATATATGAAATGAATACTAATACACCCCAATATGCGTTTGACCATTTTTAAGTTATTATTGTTATAAGACACCCCAATATGCGTTTGACCATTTTTCAAAGTTTATTATGTTTTATGGCGTAAAATTTACGGTAAAGCGTTTTTAACAAAATAATGTCAACGCTCAGCGAGTGTACTTGAACTCAACATCTACTTCCGTAAACAGTGCATTTCGGGTGATGTAGTTTTATTCAATACCCCCAGACTGCGTAGCTCCAACTAAAGTACTACATCTCCCATGTAACCTCTGCGTTCGTTCAGCGACTACACTTGAATCATGACCAAACACACGTACGCCTCAACTTGACAATGTTTTGAAACGTTGTTAACGCGAAACATTCTTGTGCGCCGAGAAAGGGACGTGTGTTTATTTACCAATGGCCGCCATTGTGTCTTGTAGTCTTAACAGGGCATTTCAAAGTACGACGAGAAGATGTTTGGACGCACATTTTAAAAGTTGTAACGTCGCACGTGAGTCGCGGTTAACGATATCGTCCAGTCACAGACCGGCTGCGCGTCCAGTAGTAAGATGGTTCACTGGAGTGAGGTTTATGTCCCATGGTACCGCAGGCAGAACCGCAGCCGGGCCAACCAGAAGAACTGCCCTGGCACTCGGCGGAGCCGCCGTCGTGACGGGTGCAGCGGCTGCAGTTGGGCTGTTGGTCAACACCGGCCACTTCCAGCGGGCAGAGATGGCAACGAGAGTTTCCCTCGATGCCGTGAAGCCGCAGGAAGAGGGAGACATCCTGGAGAGATGCCGGGGCTTCATGTCTGATCCAGTGTCCGATATCAAAGAACTACAGGGGAGAAAAGACGAAATGAGGACCAGGATGGAGATGCTGATTATGCAGACCCAGGCCGAGTTCTGCAAAGCCCTGGAGGAGGTGGACGGAGGGACGTTTAAGGTGGACCGCTGGGCTCGAAAAGAAGGTGAGAGACAGTGGTGTGTGAGTCTGTGTGGACCAAAAGAGACTGTTTTCACTCTGAACAGATGTTTGTAGTCACCTTCACTATGTCGTTGAGCTATTCATACTATAGTGTAATCGATAGTCGACCATAGTTGTTTGCAGGGGATTTTCTATTCAAGAAACAACTTTAATGAGTCTCTTAAATCAATATTTTTCTCTGGTCTGGAACATTTATCCTTGATGGTCTGTGTTTGCGAAACAGAAAACAAATATTTGAGATTTGCATTATGTAAATGTGAAGAAAAAAACTGTTATCCTACTTTTTTTTTGGTTTTTGCATGGTTGTTTTTTTTTTCAATCAAACAACACATGGTTATTTGAATGATGTCTGATAAGTTGAATTAATTGTCACAGCATTCACTGACTGTGTCTGTGCTTCAGGTGGCGGAGGAGTCAGCTGTGTGATGCAGGATGGAAAAGTGTTTGAAAAGGCTGGGGTCAATGTTTCAGTGGTGTTCGGGAACCTGACGGAAGAGGCTGCCAAACAGATGAGAAGCAGAGGCAAAGTCCTCAAAGGGAAAGATGGTGAGCTGTGCTAACACACATCACACGGTACTGGGATTTAAATTTAAATCTGGTTTGAGTCTCAGTTTGACAAAATTCAATATGTGGTGTCCTCATTACCAGTTAGGAATATGTTTGATTCTCAGGAGGTTATATATTAGATATAGTTATAAATGTAGATGCCTGTATTTTGTAAAAGATTTGAACTCTTGTATGACTCAGCTGTTTTGTAACCCTGTCTTTTCTATCAGGGAAACTGCCGTTTTGCGCCATGGGTGTGAGCTCTGTGATCCACCCTAAAAACCCTCACATCCCCACAGTTCACTTCAACTATAGATACTTTGAGATCGAGGAGGAAGACGGTGAGCATGTGACTTCCAGGACTGCACCTTGGTGCCGCTGACTGTAATGAATAAAAAATGACTCTTGTTTCCTTTGTGGTCAAGGCTCAAAGCTGTGGTGGTTCGGCGGAGGCACCGACCTGACTCCAGTCTACGTTAATGAAGAAGATGCATTTCACTTCCACAACACTCTGAAGGAAGCCTGTGACAAACACCATTCCCAGTACTACAAAGACTTTAAGAAATGGTAAAAGTTCAGCTCTTGCTCTTTGTGTTGTGTGTGTATGTGTGTGTTGCTGCACGTTCACAAGGAAATGCGTGACGTCAGTCTGTCAGTCTGTGTGCAGTACAGGGTGTATCCTGACTGCTGTGAGAATGTGATAAGCAGTGTTTTCTGGCCAAAAAACGTTAAACTGTGAGTGGGGTGTAAAAGTAAGGGGTGTGGTTCATCTAACGTGGTTTTAATAAGTTCCATTTTATCATATTTAAAATATGTACTTTTAAATTTGCCAAAATATTTTTTAATATATCTGAACCTGCACTAGTCTTTATTGTCTCAGTACTATTTTATTGAAGCATTTTTTTATTTTTGTTTCATTATCATTTAGTGATAACAATCAACAAAAAAAATCCAACAAAAGTTAGAATATCTTTTTAAGCTAACATCCACCACAAGTTTAGCATATTTAATTTCATCAAACAAAAAACAAACCAAGTCATTTTTACAGCACTTCCTCTGTTCCACAGGTGTGACAAGTACTTCTACATCCGTCACAGAGGGGAGACTCGGGGTATCGGCGGAATCTTTTTCGATGACCTTGACTCCCCCAATCAGGAAGAGGCGTTCAACTTCGTCAAGAGCTGTACCCGCACCGTGGTGCCCTGTTACCTGCCCATTGTATACAAACATCTGAACGACTCCTTCACCGATGAAGAGAAGAACTGGCAGCAAATCCGACGAGGCAGGTCAGTGAAACACCTTTCTGTGTGTAAATTGTTCTTAACTCTTAAGCTGATTAAATCTGTTTTGATGCATCACTAACAGTGTGATTAATCACCAGATGTCATGTGATTAATTGCACTTAAACATTTTAATCAATGCCCAGACTTAATATATACCTGTGTGTGTATATGTGAAGTATAAGTGTAAGAAATGATCTGAATGTTTAAAAGCTCTGGTTCTTGTGTTTTGTGTTGCAGATATGTGGAGTTTAACCTGGTGTACGACCGAGGAGTGAAGTTTGGTTTGGCCACACCCGGCTCCAGAATAGAGAGCATCCTCATGTCTCTCCCCCTCACGGGCAGGTAGCTACACACACACACACACACACACACATACACACACATACATCAGTGACAGTTTAATGAGCTGTCTGTGTTACCAGGTGATGTAAACACTCTTCATCCTCAGGTGGGAGTACATGCACGAGCCGACCAAAGGCTCCAGGGAAGCTGAGATGCTGAAAGTGTTACGCGACCCGAAGGAGTGGGTGTGACTCTAGGTTTGTGTACAAGTGTTGACCAAATGTGTTAACAGAAGTGTTAACTCATCGGGAAATTTTTTAACCTGCATCAGAATTTTTTTTTTTTAAATCAGCCTGTTATGACATAATTTATCACCAATATATTTAATCATTCAGAATTCTGAGTGAAAATTAAGTCTCAAATAATGCTACCTGATTTCACTGTGTTTGTGTGACATGTAAATAAATCTGTTTTTTTTTTTGATGATTCTATTCTATCTCCTATGTTTGACTTGTAACTACAGTGAACTCATCATCTTCATCTTGAATCCTCTGCAGGGTCAGTGGGCGAGCTGGAGTCGATCGTGGTAGTGTTTGTGCGTTGGCAGGTTAAACTCTGGACCGTCGACCAGTCCAAAGCGTCACCTACAGAGATAAACAACCATTTTATAATGTTTTATTACAAATTAATTCAAGCATTTGCAGATAATGACTTGTAACAAGTTCTTTTGCTTTAAAGTATAACATTTTGTCGTTTTGATAAGGCATTGTAAAAACAGGGCTCTGTAAGTAATAGTTCTTCTGACCAAACTGAAACACCTTTCACACCTCAGTTCAAGGTCGAAGCAAGTGCTGAGGTTCAACTCAAAAAGAGAACTAACCAGTGCGGAAGTTTCTGAGGTGTAATGTGACATTTTTGTCAGTCAACGTCAGAGGCTGTGATAAGCATTTGGCTTCAATTGCATAAAGATTGTGAACTCGTCTTCTTCCACAGGATTACGCTGCTGCTCTTCAGGTCGCTCTGAACCTGTCAATCATCACCTTTTTAAACACAAAGTGCCGTCTTAGATTCACAACTTGGCAACTACGTACGTCCATTTAGTATCACTGAGTTTCCTATCAGGTATAATCAATCTCATTATTATACACACACTGTACATATTTATACACAGCTACTTTACAACTGAACATAGACTCTGTCCATCTACGGTGACACTTCACCAGCTTAGCTCCTCCTACTCTCACCCCCCCCCCCCTGTAAGTTTGTCTCTATTGCCTCCTGTCCCGTATTTCTGTGCAAGTCACTTCAAAATTAACACTGAGCTGCAAACCTATTTAAAGAATCCTTGGTGTGCTTTCAACAAAAAAAATACCACAGCAAACAACTATAAGCAGCACATTTAACACACTTACAGATGCTTAAGCAGAGTTTTTTTTTTTTTTTCACAGTTAAAGCAGGTTCTGAGCAACCATCAGCGGCCCTGACCTGGACGAGAACCAGGGAGCATTAAACAAGAGGTGGCCAACATTTAGTGTTCAGAACGAGCTGCATGCATTACTAAAATAAAAAGCTCACATTCAGATATGTAATTTAGCAGCTCGTATAGAATCTGTGACCTTCACAGAAACATTCGAGTGAACTAACGTTGGGCCAGTGCTTTATTTTCTGGTCTAATGCATCTAAAATAAACAGCAGTAACTGTGTTTAGAATACGTTCATCTAATCAGCTTCATTTGCTGCTCAATGGCGTTCCTAAGTGCATGTGTCAGCCATGAAAATAATAAATGTTGCATATGCAAGACCATGTCAAGATGAAGACTAAGGTCTATCAGTGGAAGAAATGATTCAAACATTTAACAGAGCGCAGCAGAAGCTTACGTCAAGTGTCTATGGTGCAAAGATTTTAGCCAATAATAAAGCACTGGTCCAACCCCTGTGGCCAATAACAGACCTAACGGGTTTATCCTTCAGTTGAACGCAACATTTGGTTTGTTTGCGTAGTTAAGGGATTTGCAACATAAACCATAGAGTGACGGGTGGAACAGCTTCAGACCTGGTTCTACGGAGAGTCCATCCTGAGTGATCCGATCACGTGTGACTGCAACTGTTGACCACGTGACCTCTTTTTGTAATTCTTGTTCAATTGTCATTTCATATGAGAACAGCGTTAAGGCTACGCCTCTCTGAATTAGAAGAACTGTGGGAACAGACACTAATCACACAATTTCATGCCGTTCTACTCGACAGTCCTCTAACGTTACACCACTGAAAAGCAGGTAATTATGGTTTCTATTCTTTTCCACTACAAACAAGTCAGCCAGTCGTTCCCACTCTTTGGTTTTACATCTAGCTGCTCGCACAATGGGTTGGGTTAGCACTGTGCTAGGCTAACTGCACTCACATGGTGCAGTAAATACACACAAACAAATGTTAAAACCTTATTCTGTTTGCATTAGAAGGGCTTTAAACTATAGTTTTGTTGTCTTTGCCAACAGAGCGAGGGAGGCCAGCTCCAGATCCTCACGTGGTCACAGAAGCAAAACTGGGACACGTTTCAAAGCCAGGTGGGAACAGCTGCTCCTGTACTTTAACACTGGGATCACTCAGAACAGATCTGTAATACCAGGTCTGAATTGGACCACTGATTCACTGCCAGAAAATTCAGTAGAATTGTCGCTCGGTATCGGTGCTGCGGTCATTTGATCGTTCCTGCCATCACATCACCTCACTAAATAAAGGTTAGTGCAAAATTCAGCAGCGCTGACTCATGCAAATATTGCATTATTCCACAGTACAGTTGTTACTGTTTCTTGTTTGTGTGGGATAAGGAAGGCTGGTGACATCACAAGAGTAGAATTGCTACATGATGAGATCTTAGTGGAACTCGGGGCTTTTGTTAGAGCGTTGGCGAAAGGCAGGTTTACGTCCCATGGCCAGTGACGCTACTGCTGCTGGTGGTGGTGGTGGTGGTGGTGACTATGTCCTCGTACTGTGGAGGCGGCTCCGTCTCGATCTGCACATCCGTATGACCTACAGCCTCTTCGTATGAGGGCGGTGGGTCTCCAGCACTTCCTCTGACTGATGTGATCTCCGAGCCTGGATAAACTGGGCTGCTGTGGCCGCTGAGTTCTGATTGGTCACCGTGGTGGTAATCTCTCCCCCAATGGTCCATAGAGACTACCGACAGGACGTGGTCGTGATGAGAAGAGTGTCCCAAGCTGGGGCTGCGTCGAGAGCGTTTGCGGGAGTGGCAGCGCCAGACCGTGATGCCGACGGTGGCGATGATGAACAAGATCAGCAGCAGCGGCACGATCAAGTAGAGAGAGTGGACTCCACCCACCACGGTCTCCAGCCCTCCAGACGGACTACTCTCACGGACATATTCCTCCCAGAACCGCCTCTGCAGTTCAAAAACAAAGACACTCAGTTCAGATAAGTAAGTAAACAAAGACACTCAGTTCAGATAAGTACTGGGAAGAAATATTGAATTTTAAATTTAAAACAACCAACAGAGACCCTTTAATCTGCAGAAAATATAACTATAGCGTTACATAAATATGAACTACGGACCTTATTTCTACCAACCTTAACTGTTGTGATTGATAGATAAATGATAGCAGCAGGAAAATTATTGATGATAAGACGGCAGATAGGACTAAACCTAGATGTGTTGTATAAAACTGGAGACAGTCACATTCTTGTTTGTCGTTTCTATGTCCAATTACAGTGGAAGATCGGCACACATGACTGTCAGCCTGAGGTCTTCATGACCCAACTAACACTGTGAAGACAAAGGCAACTTTATCTGCTTTTTTGTTTTGTCCTAATATTTTAAAACTTTTTATATTTTTTATTTAGCTCCTATTTGAAAGTGCTTTACAGTAAAGGAGGTCATGTGTTGTGTTCTAATACGATTTTTTTCTCTCACCGTCTTTTCATCATTCTCAAAGGCCTCGCGGGCCTCCTCGTAGGTACAGATCTCCTCACGGCATTCCCTCTGGATATTGCCCTGCTTCAGCTCCTCCAGCATGAAGTTAGCCCTGCGCAGCCGCCGCAGCACAGAGTGGGCCGTGTCCGCCGGCAGGAACACTGAAAGGATGAAAAACAGGAAGAGACTGTGCATGATGTGAGAGACGCCGGAGGCAAAGATGAAAGACTGCATTAAGGAAGAGGGATGGAAATGTTGCAAAATGTAAATGATAAAAGGTGAAAATGGAGATTACAAAGAAAAGAAGGCAGAGGCACTGAAGACAAACTGACTTGGAACACAAGACTTTGAAAAGTGGACACAACATTCCCTGAAAATAGCAGACATGCTCGAGATTTTGAAAGTTCCAGATCATTGTGAATGTGACTGAGGAGGAAAACATCCAACCCTCGTGAAAAGGAAACAGGCAACAGCAGGCTGTGAGTAACAAAACAACTTTACTTTGAGTGTTTAAAGAATGAAGACTGAAACTTCTGTGAAGGTTTTTACACTTACCACTGCCCATGGTTCCTGCAAGTCTGTTAAAGACGATTTATCTAAAGGAACGAGAGAAAGAATTTTTTACCTGTGTTGTGAAAATTCAGAATTCTCTGTTTATGAGCTTTGGTAGATTAAAAATTAGTCACTTAAAAAACAAACACATCTGATCAGTGCTCACAACTCAAGACAATCTGGTCATCCTTTGTGACACAAGTCACAGTCACCTGACAACAACCTCCAACCAGGTTCACACAAAAAAGGGGGCATTTTTCAGGTTCTGCTCTCTGTCATTTACTGTCATCTAGAAAATGGGAGAACTTGTAATGGACCAAACAATTATACAACTAAAACTACCAATAATATTATTTTATATTTACACACTAATTAAGACATGTTTGAGAATCAATACCTTTGCGTCTATGATCCAAACACACAACTGTCAAATCGAATTATTAAATTATTTATTTATTTAGTATCAGTTCAACCGCTACATCAGAAATGTTAATTGAAAAGGTGACGATGTTGTTCCAGTAACAGGGCGTAGCTGTGTTGTGTTGACCACTGACTGTATGTGACGGTGACCAATGGCGGCTGCAGGCCACAGCTACACATGGAGGTGTTGTGTGTGTGTGTGTGTGTAGGCTCCTGACATCCTCCTCCCTTCTTCTGAAAATAGATCCCCTCCCCAGCCGCGGAAGGCGTCGCCGCCTGGTTACTGATTTCTTTTTCTTTTTTTTTTTCTTTTTTTGCCCCTTGGTTTTCTTTTTCTCTCTCTTTTTTTTACACCATTTAAAATTAAAAACAATTAGAGGAAGCCTCGTTATAATTGAGTCCAAAGCTCCACTGCGGCTGCGGCCGGTGATGTTCTAACGGAGCGGACAAACGAGGTTTGACAAACGCTGATTTGTGGGATCGGCGCGCGGCGCTTCAGGCTCGAATGTTATTGAGAAGAAACGCATAATTTGAAAAAAAAAGTCCGCTGTTTAATGTGACAAAAAACCAGCACATGCCAAAAGTGTTGAGAAGTTTAACATAAATAAGCTTCATTAGTGTCACTCACCTTCTTTTGTCTCTGTACTGCGTATAAATGTTTTCGAGTCTCATCCGCTGCTCGAGGCTGCAACGCATGCGCACTGTGGTTTGTGTTTCATGGCCTGGCCCTTCCTTTCTCTTAAAGAGACAGTACACAGTGACCCGAGATGGAGACCTTCTGAGTGTGGTCATCATTGACCTTTGTTACGGTTAGTTTCAGCCACATCGAGTAAGAAAAAAAAA
>NC_024308.1:1426197-1440025 GCF_000523025.1 Cynoglossus semilaevis
CGTTACATAAATATGAACTACGGACCTTATTTCTACCAACCTTAACTGTTGTGATTGATAGATAAATGATAGCAGCAGGAAAATTATTGATGATAAGACGGCAGATAGGACTAAACCTAGATGTGTTGTATAAAACTGGAGACAGTCACATTCTTGTTTGTCGTTTCTATGTCCAATTACAGTGGAAGATCGGCACACATGACTGTCAGCCTGAGGTCTTCATGACCCAACTAACACTGTGAAGACAAAGGCAACTTTATCTGCTTTTTGTTTTGTCCTAATATTTTAAAACTTTTTATATTTTTTATTTGGCTCCTATTCGGAAGTGCTTTACAGTAATGGAGGTCATGTGTTGTGTTTTAATGCGATTTTTTCTCTCACCGTCTTTTCATCATTCTCAAAGGCCTCGCGGGCCTCCTCGTAGGTACAGATCTCCTCACGGCATTCCCTCTGGATATTGCCCTGCTTCAGCTCCTCCAGCATGAAGTTAGCCCTGCGCAGCCGCCGCAGCACAGAGTGGGCCGTGTCCGCCGGCAGGAACACTGAAAGGATGAAAAACAGGAAGAGACTGTGCATGATGTGAGAGACGCCGGAGGCAAAGATGAAAGACTGCATTAAGGAAGAGGGATGGAAATGTTGCAAAATGTAAATGATAAAAGGTGAAAATGGAGATTACAAAGAAAAGAAGGCAGAGGCACTGAAGACAAACTGACTTGGAACACAAGACTTTGAAAAGTGGACACAACATTCCCTGAAAATAGCAGACATGCTCGAGATTTTGAAAGTTCCAGATCATTGTGAATGTGACTGAGGAGGAAAACATCCAACCCTCGTGAAAAGGAAACAGGCAACAGCAGGCTGTGAGTAACAAAACAACTTTACTTTGAGTGTTTAAAGAATGAAGACTGAAACTTCTGTGAAGGTTTTTACACTTACCACTGCCCATGGTTCCTGCAAGTCTGTTAAAGACGATTTATCTAAAGGAACGAGAGAAAGAATTTTTTACCTGTGTTGTGAAAATTCAGAATTCTCTGTTTATGAGCTTTGGTAGATTAAAAATTAGTCACTTAAAAAACAAACACATCTGATCAGTGCTCACAACTCAAGACAATCTGGTCATCCTTTGTGACACAATCACAATCACCTGACAACAACCTCCAACCAGGTTCAAACACAAAAAAGGGGCATTTTTCAGGTTCTGCTCTCTGTCATTTACTGTCATCTAGAAAATGGGAGAACTTGTAATGGACCAAACAATTATACAACTAAAACTACCAATAATATTATTTTATATTTACACACTAATTAAGACATGTTTGAGAATCACTACCTTTGCGTCTATGATCCAAACACACAACTGTCAAATCGAATTATTAAATTATTTATTTATTTAGTATCAGTTCAACCGCTACATCAGAAATGTTAATTGAAAAGGTGACGATGTTGTTCCAGTAACAGGGCGTAGCTGTGTTGTGTTGTGTTGACCACTGACTGTATGTGACGGTGACCAATGGCGGCTGCAGGCCACAGCTACACATGGAGGTGTTGTGTGTGTGTGTGTGTGTAGGCTCCTGACATCCTCCTCCCTTCTTCTGAAAATAGATCCCCTCCCCAGCCGCGGAAGGCGTCGCCGCCTGGTTACTGATTTCTTTTTCTTTTTTTTTTTCGTTTTTTGCCCCTTGGTTTTCTTTTTCTCTCTCTTTTTTTTACACCATTTAAAATTAAAAACAATTAGAGGAAGCCTCGTTATAATTGAGTCCAAAGCTCCACTGCGGCTGCGGCCGGTGATGTTCTAACGGAGCGGACAAACGAGGTTTGACAAACGCTGATTTGTGGGATCGGCGCGCGGCGCTTCAGGCTCGAATGTTATTGAGAAGAAACGCATAATTTGAAAAAAAAAGTCCGCTGTTTAATGTGACAAAAAACCAGCACATGCCAAAAGTGTTGAGAAGTTTAACATAAATAAGCTTCATTAGTGTCACTCACCTTCTTTTGTCTCTGTACTGCGTATAAATGTTTTCGAGTCTCATCCGCTGCTCGAGGCTGCAACGCATGCGCACTGTGGTTTGTGTTTCATGGCCTGGCCCTTCCTTTCTCTTAAAGAGACAGTACACAGTGACCCGAGATGGAGACCTTCTGAGTGTGGTCATCATTGACCTTTGTTACGGTTAGTTTCAGCCACATCGAGTAAGAAAAAAAAAAGAGAGAGAAAATAATGTATTTAGTTCATAAGAATAAATATGTAATTTTGTGAACCAAGGTTCTCTTACCTGGGGTTACAGCGATTATTCCAAGAATTCCCAACTAACAGGCTTAAGGTTCTGGGTTCGAATGCAACAAGCTGCCGGTCTCTGGTATAGCTGCGTCAGGAAGTGAATCTGATGTTAAAACTCTATCACTGCAAATCAGTTCACTGACATTATAAATTGACCAGATATTCAGTGATCCCTGACCTTGTATTTCCACAGGGGGGTGCCAGAGGTCTAGGGAAAAAAAGAAGAGAAAAGCGTTAATAGTTAATAAAGCGTTTCAGTTGAGTTTAGTAAATGAAACGCTCTTACAAAAATAACCAACATATAGTTATTTCAAAATACTATTTAACTCAATCACTTTGAAGCCAGAAAATATTAGGGTTTGAATCTGTGAGCTTTTCCTGTTTCTGTATATTATTTGTATGCATTCTCTGTTGCAGTAGAAAAGTCCATTATTGTCAATGAAATGTTCACCAGTGGAATACAGTCCCTGTAGTTTGCAGTGAGATTTAGATGCACTAATAAATCCTTGGCAAATGGAGACTTGTACACAGTCAATCACAAACGATCCTCCAACTAAAGCTAGAACTTGGTCCTCAGGTCTCAGCATTAGTCATCACTGTATGGTTACGGCTGCAATCCTGCAGCTCCTCAGAACCTCAGGGTTTTTACGGTATATTAGCATTTCTTACTCAGTAAGGTTTCACTAATTACCCTGAATTTGTTTCTCATTTCTTGCGGAAAAGGTTTATTCTGGGTTCACATGATTCAATTTGCATAAAACTGTGGAAAAGACCATTTTGCTCATGAACTCGTCCGTTTTCTTGGTGGCAGCAGAAAAGACAAGTGTTTTCCATCTATTTGCCTGATGTTCTGTGTTTGCCCATTGAAAACGCCGCTCTCAGCACTAACATGCCTTCCACATGTGATCAGGTGTGTGTTCTGCAACTCAGCATTGTTACACTCTGCACTACACACTGGTGAGTTTGTGCTTCTGTGTCGTTAGACTCGTTGCCTCTCGCTCTTCCTCGCTGCTGCTCTCGTTTGTTTCCACTGAGTCTCTAGTGATTACAATCTATAATCATCACTCGAAAGACTTTGCTGCCAGGAATCATTGACCTACAATTTTTTTGGCCACACGCTCACGCGCAGACGGAATGATGGAATTAAAATTTTCACTACAACATTTTGTTTTTCTCACTTAATGACAACACCAGTCTTTTGTTTAGCTGTTAGTTAAGGAGACTAACCCGGTTATAGTATTTCTACTTTAAAGTTACTCTCAACTAAAGGACAGCGTTCTTAATAAGTATCAAAATGTAATAATCCCAATGTGATTCTCCTGAGACAGGGAATTAGCTGAACTCAATTCAAGAGAAATTAAGAAGTTTAAGCTTTTATGTCTGTGTGTGTGTGTGTGCCCACATGTGTGAGACGGTGCTGAAAAGGGGGGAAACAGGAGGAGGATCCTAGGGGCCAAAGGGGCCCCTAATGTAATGCTGACATAACATAATATATGATAATAGTTTCATGTAAAATAACATCAACATTTTTATATTAGGGGCCAAAATCCCTGTGTGTGTGTGTGTGATCTAAAACAAACGCAGTTTAAGAAACATATTTTTTAAAGGAAAATCTTTAAAACATATTTTGTTATTAATTCTAGATGTCCAGTTGCCATTATTCAATTCAACCATTACCCATCTTCCCTTGGTGTTACAGCACCACGGACAGAGACCTGTAGTTAATGACACTGTCCATGGAAAAACCCAAGGCTAACGTGTTCTCTCCAGGCTGCAGAGAACCTGATGTAGTGGATATTCAAACATAACATCAGTTCATGACAGGTCCCACAAATTCTACCTTTTTTATACTCACAGAAAAAAAGTCATGTTAACCTGCAGCTCTGCTACGTTAATAATATTTGAACAAAAATAATAGTCTAAAAATAGATAAGTTAAAAACTCTATCGTCCTTACAGACTTCACATCGTTTTTGATTCCTGTCTCCACTGGTTTTTCTAGATCCTGCTTTTAAATTTTTGTTTTCTTTTTCTTTTGCTGCTTTTTAGCCACAGACGGAGGTGACGTAGCTTTCCTTCTGAGTGGTCGTAGAATGTAACATGAATTTAGTCAGCAACTGTGCTGTGTCAAATAACAAATGTTCTTGTGTTTTATTGCAGGGGAACTTGACTGGTCCACGGTGACAAACAAGCTAGGAGCACCACTGACCTCTGACTCATCTCATTGTCAGGTGATTACTGTAAATTTCATCCTGCTCTGGTTTGAAAATTCTCATTGTCAGGTGATTACTGTAAATTCTGTCCTGCTCTGATTTGAAAATGTTCAATTCACTTCAGTTTGTCAGCACTAGGACCCAGAGGCGCAGCGGCAGCAGCGGCAGCATCGGCTGCTGCAGAAACAGCAGCATGGTGTTATTTCAGTGATAATCAGTTCTGTTCTCCACAGACTGAGTTCTGGCTCTGGACGCAGAGTGACCGCTGTTCCCCGTCCTGTAACCCACAGCGCGGGGCACAGGCGGGGGGACAAAGGCGCAACTTTTACCACAGAACACACTGGTTCTTCTTCTTCATTTTCTTTTTCTTTTTAAAGCTCAAGGTATCCCAAGTTTGACATGTCTTCATCCGTGAGCGTAACAGAGGAGGCGCGGGTGTCGCCGCTGACGCCGCTGAAGTTGGTGGGCCTGGCGTGCGTGCTGCTGGCGCTGTGCCTGGACGTCGGGGCCGTTCTGAGCCCGGCCTGGGTCACGGCCGATGACCAGTACTATCTGTCCATGTGGGTGTCCTGCTGGAAGCCCGTCATATCCGCGGAGTGGTCCTGCAACAGCACACTGGCCGCAGGTGAGAGACGCGCCGTTCATGTGACGCGGTGAACCTGAACCATAATGTTGTTAAGAAGTTTGAAGCAGGGCGTAGCAGCGCGTGAGCCGAATCAAAGCATCCTCCCAGTGAAACAGAAACAGCAGCAGCAGGAGGTGCACACGTTCATGAGAGTCAGTCTGTCGAGAGCATCAGGGATAACAAAGAGTCCAGGGAGACTCACAAACCAATCTGTTCTGGATGAGAATTAAGACTCTCCACTCCAGAGAGTAGTAATGCTAATCACGTTATAATTAACTCCTGCCTGGTTAATTTGCACTGCAGAATTATATATTATGAAACATAGATATATGTCTATATACGTTTATACTAACCCTAATCTCCGATTCGGTTTAATTGAAAATCTGGATATGCCAATCAAAAGTTTTTTCCTCAAACATTTGTCCAGTGCAACACTCAAAGATCTGGGACTTTTGCTTTGCCAGTAGCGGTCCAGCTGGGGTTTCATTTGGCCTTTTGTTGCACACAAAATGGGCCTTTGTGTGGGTTTCTCCTGCGGCCAAGGACCGAGGGCAACTTAGAGCAGAGAACTCCCCAGAGGTCCAGATGCCTGGAGATTAGTAACCAGGGAAACAAGTGAAGCACTCCAGAAATGCTGATGCCCTCTATTAAGGAAATGTCTGCATGGATTCTCCACAGTCGGCTTCTCATAGATGGATTTCATATTTCCAGCACAGCTGTGCATGCAGGGAGGAAAAAAAGGGAAGGTGGATGAACTTGGGCTGTTGTTCATAACTGTGTGAATACAAATGAGTTCTTAAGTCAGGGAACGCTTTAGGATCCAGACAACAGGCCTCACATGTTCATGTGTATACAGGTTTTAGAAATGTTCCAAACTGATTGTGAAGCTCCATCAAAGTAGTTTCTATTTTTGCCGAGAAGCTTTTGGTGTTAAAACATCTTTCAAGGTATTTATTTGAAAGCGTAGCCTGAAGTAGCTAAAAGTTAGACCACAAAAAATTACAGATAAACTTAAAAAAAACTTGGCCACAAACGTTTTTGATAACGTCTTGATTGAACAGAAGTAAAACTAGCTGAACATGTTTGGTTAACAGTACAAGAAACTATCAGTTAATTGTCAAGCAACATTATAAATCAGGAGAGTAAAAGAAATATCAAAAATAACTCAAACATTCATTCATTCAAGTCAGAAGAGAATTCAATATTATTGGCCCTGAAATAATCCAAATGTCTTTGGACTTTTTTGTCACATTGACCTGATTATGTCATTGCAAGACAAAACGATTGATCGACATAACAACAAATGTCCAAACTCCACCGAAGGCCTCTCTGCTGGACCTCGGACCGGCCTGTCCAGAGTGGTCTTATTTACAATAGTTTTTTTTTGTTTTACAGTGTTGACTCCAGAGCATTCATGTTTTCTTTCAAATATTTTCCAGTCTTAACATTGACTTAACGTCCAGATCAATGTCAACAGCTTCTGGTCGCTCCACTCAGTGGACAGTCGTGTTTGTGTTCGTCTGACATAATGTTTTCTGTCTGTCTGTGAGACACGTAACTGCGGGTCACGTTGGCTCTGGTCGGCCTTCTGTCAGTGCAGACAAAGTGCACTTTGGTGCCATATAAAGACATGCAGTCTCTGTCTCTGCTCTGAGCAGCAGCAGCAGCAGCCTCAGCAGCAGCAGCAGCAGCAGCAGCCTCAGCAGCAGCAGCAGCAGCATACCACACACAGCCAACTGCCCATTTCCTCAGGCTCGTGCTTGGCTAACCCGATCGATTTGAACCCCAGTAATCAGTTTCCACCTTCTGCACCAACCTGATGTTTTCTCTGTGTCATGCTCTGGGCGTTAAACAAATCCTGTTAGCGTGAAACACCAGCTGGTCCCTCAGATGTTTTTCCAGCGTGTACTGCAAGGCCAGCATGTTTCCGCGGCTGCCGCGTGAAGCAGGGAACAAAAATGACATATTGCTTCGTGCTGGACTCATGAAGTGCCACTTCTGTTTGGAACGTTCCACAGAAACATGCCGTTTTAAGTCAGGAAACTGTGGCAAACGATGTCAGGTGGCGATCTGACACTGTAGGTTAGGAATGTGGTATGATGTGTGTGTGTGTAGATGCCAGGTCGGTGTGAAGGAGGGATGAATGTGGAGACAGAGTGTGAGTAAGACTAGCTCGCTCGGATACAAGGAACTCAGAGGTTATTAATAATTGAATTCCCTATCGATTCTGGATTGGCCCATTGTCTCCTTGAATGAGGTCACAGCCGTTTGAAGAATGAACGCTGCGATCTGGTTACAGATTATAATTCCACCTGGGATGGCCCTCGGAAAAAGATTAGAAGTGACCTAAGGGCTTCAGGAGTCAAGGTGTGTTTAATGTTGACAGTTGTTGAATTCCTCACTGGAATACCTACAGGGACAGCCTTTAAAAAGTAGTCAAGAGCTGCTTCATCTCATGTTGACTAGAAATAACTATCATCATTTAAAAACTTATTATACATTAGGTAAGAAGAAAAGACAGACAGACTACAGATCCTTAGCATACATTAGGTAAGAAGAAAAGACAGACTGACTGCAATTAAAGAAAATATTCCCCCCACCGACACAGACCAACAATGCGGTCCCCAGGGGGAGACCTGCACCCCATTTTTAAACATTGCTCTATTGGTGCAGACCAGGCAGATCTACTACAGATCCATAGAGAGGTTGAGTATATAAACATTTGTGTGACAGTGATCAAAATCCCCCGAGGTTCAGCTGTGACACAAATCTTATCCACGACAACAGAACAGAGCCGGTCCTTCAGGCTTGTTGTGATCAACACTACATCAGTTCGTACGTGCAATCAGGGAACCTTGATTAATGCTCAGATTAAATCTTGTCCGCTGTATTTCCTTTTTTTATCTGTCATCATGCAGCGCTCTGATTAATAGTTTGGCACTTCCTGCTCCTCAGAGCCTTCGAGCTCCATAATTCTGTCTGTTTTCTTGCTACCACATGGAGGGTGTGTTACAAATCTGCATCCAGAGGGCTCTCAGCAGGCGGCTGTTTGGTGGGCGCACGGATAAGATACTGATTATCCTGCTGGGGTTGAAAAGCACCAAACAAACCAAGGAGATTCTGTATCTCTGTAACGATTTGCATCGACAGCTGCAGGTCATGTTGCTGCAGCCTTCTTACTGGGCAGCAGCCAGGGAAATGTAAGAGGTCACAGACAGAGAGAGCGACGGCTGCTCTGAAGGAAGGCCTGGGGAAAAGGGTGCTCTGCTCTCCTTCCCACATCCTGCGGTGACAGGGCCGACGTTAAAGTCCAAAACTGAATCCGTATTTGGTCAGAAGTAGTTGATGTTTGTTTATGTTTGAGCTGCTTGGCCCTCGGAATATTATCTCCCTTCAACAAGAGTGGGAACTGTTCTTTAAGGAGCTTATGTTTCGTCACTTTCTCCTCGCTGCCGAATGATTTTCTGCCTCGGCAAACAGGAAATATCGTTGGCGGTGCTTCGACTCTTTATACTCTCTGCCTGAAAGAGAACATTTGAACGTATTTCTGTTCAGTTCTTTACCTAATGTAATTCTGAATCCCTGGTGTAAAGCTCAGTCCGTTCTGTGTTTTCATGGTATTTATTTCCACAGACTGTACTTTCAAGCATTTCCTCCCTTGTAATCAGAAGCTTCGTCACAATATCCTCTGCCTGTTTACGGCTACACCTCCTGTTTTCACAGAGGAGGTGCTCAAGAGAAATCTCTAAACAATAATACTCTGCTCTTTAATTATCTTTGTCTCGGATAATTACATTTTAGTTTGTGTTTGATTGAATTTGATTGAATTGACTTGTTTTTCTCTCTCTGAGTCCAGAGAGTTCATTATATACAGCTTCACACAAACATGTGAACGTATTCACAGTCAAATCATTCAGAGATGGTTGAATCTTGATGATTCAGAATAATTCTGTGCTGAAACCTGTGCATTTTGTCTTGAACAGGCAGAGAGGCATCAAAGTTTTATGAAGCTTCATCAAGCTAAACATTTGGTTTAGATTTCTGTCAATGTTCATTATGTTTAAAATAAGTGATGGTTCTCACTACCTTTATAACATTTGTCACATCATTCCTACATGGATTTGTTAATAAGATAATAGACAGACCTGCTGTAAAGACCGACCAACTTTATCTCCTTGACTGTAACTGGAGAGAAATGGAGCTACATCAGCGCTCCCTCCCATGACCCCTCACTCTCTGAGAACCCCAGTTTGTGCTGCGTCTCTGTAACACAGGTTAAATAACAAGGCTGATATGAAAGGACTGGAGCCAACGTTACTCTTCAGGGCAGAAAAATATGACTTTTCTGCTGTTGTGTTTGTGTGTGTGCTGCACTGAGAGACAATCACAGTACAGTGTGTGTTTGTGTTACTGAAAAAGGATCCAATTCTTACTGTGTGTGTGTGTAGAATGACTCACACACAGACAGTCTAATGTGAACTGTGGTTTTTGGATCAGGCACCTATGAAATAGGGCTGCTGAGCTGGTGTCAGCTGAGACGGACGGCTTTCCCTGAGTCACCTCACTGATTCACTGCAACAACTTTACTGCTGGACTGGACTGGACTGGACTGGACTGGACTGGACTGGACTGGACTCCATCCCTGGACCTCTGGAATCTGTGTCTAACCAGGTCCAGGCTCTGGTGTTTGTTTCTGTCAGCCAGAGACTCCATTGTTCATATTCAGGGTTCAACACCACATGGTTCACATTCTTCTCCTGCCTCTGGTTTTGGATACCCTGCAGTGACCCTCATCACAACGGCCCGGGCCAACATCAGCCCTTCAGAATATGTGAGAGGAACTGTGTCATCTCCCGAACCACAAATAGTTAGTGTTTACACTGCGGTGTTATTCGGTTTTCTCTTGTGGGATTCTGAGCTGTGCAGTGTTTCTGCGGCTCACCACTGTGGCCTGTGACCTACTCCAGATCTGTCCTCTTTACTCCGTTGATCCCGTCTCATTTGTCTCCCCGCTCTCCTTTCTGCTGTCAACGACACAGACACAGCTCCGCTGTAGAAGCTCGTCTTCTCTGCCTCTGTCACCCTCCATCAACGCTCACCCTTGTTTCTCTGTGTTTGTCTCAGACTGGCAGATCGCCACGCTGGCCTTGCTGTTAGGGGGGGCAACACTTACCCTGATCTCCTTCCTTGTGGCACTGGTGTCGCTGTGCTGTGGATCCAGACGTCGCTGCTACAAGCCAGTGGCCGTGATGCTGTTCTCTGCAGGTACGTACGACCTTTGACCCCTTCAGGCAGAGCAGAGAAGACCGCGTCACAGTCAGAAAGAAATGCAGACACACAGTTTTCTCCTGACAAATATCATGAACACCATAGCTTCATATGAGAAACTTGCATTACTTATTTCAACAAACACATTTTAAGGTTAAAAACTTCAGTGTGAGTTTTCAGGGTTTAGGCAGAACCGTTGCCACCTGTCACTGCCGCCTTGTGGGGTTAGTTCTTCACCAGTCAGAGTTAACTAGGTGGAACGTTTGGGCTGAATCGGTTAAAAGTCAGTGCAACACAGTGAAAATCAAAAGAAATAAAAATGATTCTTGCAACAAGGCAAGACTAATGAGTAGGCTGTGTTATCTCATCATTTCCCACTGGACTCCTGACATTTATTAAACAACTGATGACGTTGATTTAGTTTGAGTGTTTAAAGAACATTTTCTTCAAAATATTAATATTAATGCTAAGGAATAACCCTTCAAGGTCAAGTTACATATACACAAAAGTACTCCCTTTGTAATATTTCAATTTCATGGTACACTATTGTGGTGGAGTCCTTGCCCCCTCCCACCCCCCCCTTACTTGTTATGACAATAGGTTTGGAATTTGAAGTTGCCATGTCGTCATTGTCTGGGTTTTTCTTTAGAAGACTTGAGTAGAACAAGAGGAATATCATGTAAACATCCTAAATACGGTTGTTTTAGTCAGAAAGTAAAAATAAAGAGGTGTTCAGGCCATTTCAAATGTGAATGCATGTTTTGTTTTTTTCAACTCCTCTTTTCAGATAGTTGGTGTTCTACATCACAGCTGTTCTTCAAACCTACATACCGTGTGTTCTGTCTCCTTTTTCGCAGTTGTTCTTCAGGTGTGCAGCTTGGTCCTTTTCCCCATTAAGTTCATAGAGAGCGTCAGCCTGAGAGTCTACCATGAGTTTAACTGGGGTTACGGCCTGGCCTGGGGATCCACCATCTTCTCCTTTGGAGGTGCCATCCTCTACTGCCTCAACCCAAAGCACTATGAAGACTACTACTAAAATATGTGATTCAAGTGCAGCTCCCAGGATTCACCAGGTCCAGTGAGTCATAGGAACCTAATGTTACACCGTGAACATTCACAGACTTTCACATTCTGGTCGTTCGTTACTGCAGTGTCTGCAGACAAAACAGGTGATCAGTCATTTCAACCTTGCCAGAATACGTACAGCTTTCATGATTTGTGACCAAAAAGTACAAGTGATTGTTGGTAGTATTGAAGGAGTAATACTATTTAGGTCAGCGGTCCAAAACTGAACTGAGCTAGGGGCCACTGCTTCTACTGTCATTTTATTGGAGGGCCACAGTAGAGTTTGAGTAATACATATAAAAGTTATTTCCAAATATGATGTTTTTACTTAATCACAAATATTGTAAAAAACAAGTTCATATTTTGTTTCATTCCTTATTGACTAACTTAATAATTTTATAAACTTACAAATACAACTTTTTGGAACTTTCCTTCTGGCTAACAATGTCGATGGACACAAACATAGCAACTCTTCTGTCATTTCAAACCTGTCCTCTGCTCTCTTTTGGTTCTTAAAAATAGTCATTTTATTACTGACCTGGATGTTAAGGGATCCGTGGGCCTGAAGTGGCCCCTGGGCTGGGATTTTGCGTTAGGGTGCATGAGTGGCTGGTAATTGTGATTTAAGATTTGAAAGAAGCTTCTGACACTAGTTGAAAAAAGACATCTACAACTAACTAGGTATCATGGTGCCATACTCACAAACTCTAAGTGTGTGTCCTCTTTAGGTCCAACTCCAGTAGGTCATTAGATTTCAGCTGAAAACCTGGTGGGAACAGACGGTTTCAATGACCCCCATTCATGGACCAAATATGGACTAATCCACCAATCAGAGTAGGAGGTAAGGAATGGTGGGAACTCTATGAAAACAGGGTAATTTTTAAAGAAAAGAGACGTTACATTAAACCTTAGCTGCAGGAAAATGAAACACAGGCCACAGAGGAAATTTATAGTAGCCTGTCAGTCTGTTACAAACAGTCTGATAACAATAATCAAGAGTCGAGTCAAGCTCAGACGGCAAAAACATTCCACTACACTAATGAGGGACTTCCACTCCTACGTAGTTAAACTAAAACCCCTTTCAAAAAAGAGCAGTTAAAACAGCTTTTTGATAAAATTGTTGTATAATATGCTATCAATATTGATTATATTCATTCCAGTCAGTGCAGCGTGAAGTAAGGCAACAAATGACCAGGCCGGCCAAATGTGTGTGCATGAGACCATGATGGCATCTCACATATCATGTGCCAAACACACACAAACCCTTCCCATGTGATGCCTGCTTATCTGTACGCTGTATAATAAAGGACATTTAGTGTGTAATTAGTTTTTGCATCTCAGTTAAACTTTCATGGGAAATGGCGTTGGTTAAGTGATGTGATAAAGAAACTAAAGTTTCAAAGCTGATGGACCACAGACTACCATATTTAATGATTCTCCTCCAACTAGGGCTGTAATCAACCAAAGAAAGTCTTGGCCGACTGAAGCCGTGAAATTTTGAGGGGAGGGGCAGTTGACTGGGACATTACAGCCCTACCTCCAACCTTAGTAAAGGTCATCGGAAACTTAATGGAAGAATGCGTGTGCATGTCACTACCATCAGCTGCTGTATGTGAGTTCCACTGGATTAACTATTAACAAATAAACCATGTACTGTGGAAAGCGTCTGATTTCTGACTGGGAAAGAGGACATGAACTATGAAGAGAGACTGATCTGACAGTGACAGTGGAACCACATTGAATCAGACTGTTTATTAGGTACAGCAAGTTGAGATATTTGCACGGGAAATCACCATTTATCTGTCTTAAAAAATGAAAGTTTCTCAAAAATGAATAAAAATGCAATAATTTGACCTAAAATACATAGTGAGACCTTTTCTAAATGTTAAAATTCAGAGAAAATATATTTTCGGTACATTGACTATTGATAAGAATACTATACTGTACAAAACTAATTAGAATCAGAATCAGATCATTCACCAAAAAAAAATTTGATAAAGAATTGATAATTTTTTTTAATTTTTCAGAAAAAAAAAATGGGAACATTTTTTTAAAAAATGTTAGGGAAAAATTAAATTTTTTTTTAATTTTTCAGAAAAAGCAAATTGTTAACAATTTTTAAAAAAATGTGTAAAAAAAATTTGTAAAATTTCTTTTTTTGAAAAATGTCTAAATTTTTTTTTTTTAATTTTTAGAAAAAAAAATGGGGAAACATTTTTGGAATAAAAATTAAAAAAAAAAATTGTGAAAAATGTCTAGAAAAAATAGAAAAAGACGGGAAACATTTTTGGAATAAATTTTTTAAAAAATTGTTTCCCGTCTTTTTCCATTCTAGTTTCCCGTCTTTTTCTATTTTTCCCTAACATTTTTACTTTTATTTTTT
>NC_024308.1:1440125-1451854 GCF_000523025.1 Cynoglossus semilaevis
CCATCATTCACACCATCATTCACACCGACTGTGTGTTCAAGGTGGAGTCAACAATGTCCTGGATCCTGCCTGTTTCTGGACAGAAAACTCACTCAAACCTTCACTCAAACCACAGGGGATCGAACTGGTTCTTTCTAGCCGCTCCTCCACCGTGTTGCCTGCAGCCGTTATAAAAGAACAGGCTCAGACAGTGGACTGAAGAACCCTGTGGTGCCGACGACTCGCTCTTCACACCATCGGTGTTGCATTAGTGTGTGAGATCAGACCATGTTTTACACAGTTCTCACGCTACAGCGTCACGTCTCTGCTCTAGGCCGTCAGTGTGTGGGAAAACAGGAAATAGAATTTTCACACTGTGAAGCCGCAGCCAATAAAATTAAAAAAAAAAACAAAAAAAACTCTACATATGTCTAATGATTTGGAGCACGACACTACAGAAAGTTTGGACCGTTTCATTTGCCTGCAGTGGTCGGTGTTTCTCTGCGTGTTCAGCCCACACACACACACACACACACACACACACACACACACACCGACTGAACCTCACTGCTCTGCTTGAACTCATCGAGGTTCAGACAGAAGGAACAGACATCATTCTAAACAGTCTTCCTGCAAAACACCGTGTGTTTTTTTTTTCAAAATGAACCGGTTGTCTCAGAGATGACTCTCATTCACACGTGACAGGTGATTCAAACCCCCCTTTTTTTTCACCCCTCAAATCCCACCCTTCACGCATGAGTGATTGTCTACAGATTACAGAGGTTCCAAAAACAGGTAAAAGTCTCACGTTGTACAGCACGGTGGTCCAGCCCTCCATGGTGATGCACTGAAAGACGGTGAGAACGGCGAAGAGAATGTTGTCGAACTGCGTGATGCCGTCGTTAGGTCCAATCCAGGTGTCGGTGCAGGTGTATTTGGCCGGACACTGGCGCACACCGCACGGGAACTCAAACTCCGAAGAGTCCACCGTCTCATTTTCTGGTGAGAAATGAAGAAAATAAAAAAAGAAATCTAAAATAAAAGTCTGAATTTAAATAGATTTTGAACACTTTCTGCAGTGTAAAACTGTGAAAATGTGACCTTCCGTGATACACGGCCCAGCACTGACAGCCTGTCTGTGATTATTTTCTACTCCACTACTGTTTAGGACAGTTCTGTTCATTAGAAACCTCGGCTTCAAACGACTCTCCTGTCAGCAGTTCAATATCGTTGTTATTCTGTGATGGAACAACGCTGCTGATTTGATTTGATCAAATCTCCAGCTACAGTTTTACGTGTTTATTGATTTTTTTTTTTCTCGCATGATTGACTTTTGGTTATTACAATAAAGGTGGAATCTTACTTCATCCACAAACAAAAGATATTTGCGATACTTTACCCTGTGACCTGTGAGTCAGGAATCTGTTAAAATAACATTATTTTATGTTGAGGTCATTTCAACATCCAGTTCAATCCTAACCTTCTTTACAGGGAACACGTCCGGTGATGACGTTCAAATCAGATCCAGGTTAATGATAAATATATCAATATAAATGTCTAAACGTGTGAGTGCGTCCGTACCCAGTATTCCAGGCTGTGGGCTGCAGGTGGAGTGCAGTTTTCCGCTGTAGAACTCCAGGCCGATGATCGCAAACATGAGGATCGCAAAGAACAGGAGCAGGCCGATCTGCAGCAGTGGAACCATGGCCTTCATTATGGACTTCAGGACGATCTGCAGACCTGAGGAGAAACAGTTTGAAAACAAAGACACGATGAGCTCAGAGCGCCGGCCGTCAAACCAGGATCCTGTTGTTCCATGTGGTGGAAACTTCTTCCCAACTCACACTTACGTCACATTCTTCTTAACTGCAGTTGCATCAACTGACTTTGGTACTGTTTTTTTTTTTAAACTCACAGCAACAGACAGACCCTGAAACTAAACGGCTGGTTTACAGTGATGCCTTTACTGTCCTAGACAAGGTCGGGTTTCAGCGTCAACAATGTGATGAGTTGAACCACAAACATTTAAGTTTATTTGACGTTCAAAAAAGCTGTGAGATTTATTTACAGACTTATTAGAAAAGTAGTTGAAAATACAAAAAAAAACCAATGTCAATGTGAACGTTGTTTTTAACAAATAATGTCCAAAAATTCATCTTTGTCGTGTTTTACACAGAGAAAAATTTCACACCTATTTCCATAAAATCATTTCCATGGATGTACAGACAAGAAAGGTACGAATGCAAAAAGAATATGTGACATCAGAAATATTACATTTCTATGAAGTTGTACTCACTGGGAATTCCAGAGACCAGTTTGAGGGGTCGCAGAACCCGCACCGCCCTCAGAGTCCTCAGATCCACAGAGATGTTCATGTGAGCCCCGGCTGCAGCCAGGATCCTACACAACAAGTGAACACGAGTGCAGCGTCTGTTCAGTGTTTTGGTGCAAAAACCCCCAAAAGAAGCGCTTTGTTAAAAAGCTGATTACAAGTGTGTCAAAACAGGGATTTATACACATGAAAAGTGTGTTGGCAGACGGAGACAAGTGAAAACAAGCAGGACGCTTTTGGGTCTTAAGTCTGATGATGCCCGACTCCCTGTGTGTGGGAGGACGGCTGTGACAACTGCTGTTTAGAAGGAGAACAAAGAAAGCAGCTCCATCAAGACAAGGGAGGACAACCTCAGGCAGGGGAGACACACACACACACATACACACACACACACACACACACACGTCTTTTCATCTGCACTCCTTCAAAAGTTGAATTTGTAATTTGATTTGTCTCCTCTTTTACTCCATCCTGTAAAAACACGTCGGATGAAGAATCAGTGTCTGTTGACCCGTCGAGGACACGGGTCTCTCATTAGTCTGTCCTTTTTTTTACTGAAGAAATACTGGGACTTTTCATCTGTTATTTAAATCTTGTCTTAATTATATTTTTACACCTGACATTTTAACACTGATGTCAAGATGAATTCCAACCGTTAAAAGAGGCAAAACAACAAGAAAACTAAGAAGTTCAGATCTACACAATTCTTTCTTTGCTAAAATCCACACCAGTTGAGTCAAAAGAAATTGATTAAACTCCAAACTGATATGAAACATCACATCATTGTGACGGATGTGGAGAACATCACATTGTTGTTGCTGTGGATGATGGAAAACAAAGTGTGATTTAATGAAGCCACGGAGGATGAAGGAGGCTGTGGGGGTTGGTACGAACAGAGTCGCTAACAGGAAGTGAGAAGGTGAGAACTAACGTCTAAAATAGCTCATCGGCATCATCGCTACCAGTATAGAAACGGAAACATTCTCATGAGTTTCACACCTCCCCGTGGCTGCACCAACTTTGGATTTTGTTCCCATTTTAATCCCAGATATTCTTCAGCTTCACCTACAACCAGATCTACTTTTTTCGAACCGTTCCATGAAGACGGAGACCGTGAAATAAAGAGTCTAAAAACGGCTCCCTCATTAACTCCGCTGGTGTTCAGTGGACGTCATGGAGCACGTTGTCTAATTATGATCATTTTGTAGAGCCTTAACTGAGTTAACATTGAATCTCACTGTATCAGACTGAGGTCATGTGACCAGTGTCACATGACCTCAGTTCAATCAGGACATGTATTGATATTTAAACTTCAAACACTCAAATAGATCAGAGATATAAACCTGTGTTTCCTGGTTCACTGTGACACTAAATATATATATAATATATCAATACTGGAACACAAGTATTCACTGGTTTCTAACTTGGATAAATGAGTCACATGGATGAATGTGGAGAGCTGTCCATGGTGCTGAAACAACCAAACCATACAGTGCACAGAATTTACTTGGTTTTATGATGACGATAGAATGGACAAGGCGCGTATTAAGTAAAGAAATTTAATGTTTCTCTATTGTAGATGTCCATTATTTATTAAAAATTTTTCTAAATCTTTTTTTTTTTTTTTTTTTTTTTTGGTGACACACACACATGAACTGAATCAATTTATAATCTGGTGAAATGATGTTTCTCAACTCACTTCATTTGAAAAGTTTCACACACATTAACGACTGAAAGAAACAGGAAAATCGTGTTCTCTTTTCCACAGGATTTTGTTTGTAAACCTCTGAGCCTCAGATGATTATTTCATGTTTCTAAGAACAACTTCAGGCGATGACTGTCTTAAAACTTAAACTGCTTCAGTTTGGACACTAACAACTGCAGACAGGACACACACTTGACAGCTGCCTGGTGCAGCTCCGAGTTTCTGAAGTCACTCCAGTCCCCAGCAGGACCACGAGGTGAGTCAACACGTGTCTGCGGGCCCTCAGTGGGACACAGACACTGGTGCCCTGGTCTGTGCTGGTCTGTGCTGGTCTGAGCTGTCAGCCACCATCAGTGAAGAGCAGCGACAGACGCTGAAGAGGCGACAGCTCCTCACTGCGTGACAAATCTGTTGGAGCTGTGATAGCGATAACATTGTGACTTATGCTCTGTGTCACTGTCAAACTGCAAACTAACGTGGCGTACGCCGAGCCGTGAAGACATCCGTTCTACGGCGGGTCTTATTCACGCCACCGTTCACGGTGTTGTAGTCGAAGGACGGCTTTAAAATGTCACGTGTTTCTTTAAATAACAGCACAAAAAATATATGTTGTATTGTTCATTTCATAGATGAAATATTGAAATAAATAATTTCTAATTCTGAATATTACACAAATGTATATGGACAAATTCTCCTGTTTGAAGAGAGAACTCAGTGTTAATTGTTAACTACAGCCGCTGCTCTGTTTATTTCCCAGTAGGTCGTACACAGTGAAGTTTCCCCAGATTCTGACTTGGATTTACATATGAATCCATTTTTAAAAGAGTCTCATCCAAACATTTTGGTTTATTTGTCAGACAGGTAAATGTTTGGTCTTTGGCAAAGATGAATAATTAATTTGAATGAATGATTTATAAGCCATCTGTTGAAGGTGAAAAAGTGAGAGAGACTGAAGGAGAGGGGGAGAGAGAGAGAGAGAGAGGCAGGAAAAGAGTGAGAAGGAAGATCATTTGGTGGAGTGCAGCGATGACTCATTGGTCGATCTCCTACTTGGATACAGAGGTTTACATGGAGCTAAGTATAACTCTGGAACAAGGACAATATAAATATAGTAACAATGATCACCGGAGTGTGTGTCTGTGGTTAGGAGGGAAAAAAACAAACTCAAAAAGAGCTCACAGGTAAAGGTCAGGGGGTCAGCAGGGGCAGTAGAAAATGTCTAAGATTTTAGACATTTTTATTCTGCTTTTTCAGACGGGAATAATTTAGCTCTGCTATTTTATTATTTAACAACCATAGAACCACTTTTCCTATTTTTCCCCCAAAACATTTCACCGATGTTTTAACAACCCTCAGTGTTCAGCTTCTTTGAGATGTTTTTTAAAAGACGGTACAATTACTTTACTGGGTAATATTCACAGGAGAAAGTCAAGAGAAATTCTCCTGAGATGACGTGAAAAAAAGATGTTACTTTTTACATTGATTTTCTCAAGTCAAACGTCTTTGTCTAAGACAAAATCCACAAATTGAACATGTTTCTAATTGTACAGAACGACAACTGGCAGGAATAAAAAAATTCAACTCTTGTCTAAACTTTCTGTCAGTACGGCGTGTGTTTTGTAACGCCGGCGCACACACACACACACACACACGGAGTGCAGGTGTAACAAAGAGATCAGAGTGTAAAAAAAAAAAAAAAAAAGAGGACAAACGTGGGTGTTCGTTGCTCTGGCTTAGCTTCAAAAGCTAATCTCTCGCCGCCTGTCAATTATGAGCTCTATCTACATTTTATTTAATTGATTTAATTGTTAGCAATTAAAATGTGACAATAGTTTTAAACGTCGATACCGGGACAGGCCCGAGTTTCTCCCGACACTGTTTGTACAACGTTTTGTCCCAGCTAACCTCAAACTTCTTGAACCCACGTTTCTCACATGTAGTTGAGCATATAAACGGTATAGTATGTCCAATTCTGAGGAGAGTGTTTGTAAACCCAAAGTATATACACTACCTCTCACGCAGGCACGATTTAAAAGTATGTATTCCTAAAGTTTTTATTTACTTTTCCACTGCTGAAAAAGTGTTGTAAAAAAACCCCCCCAAAAAACACAGACGTTGTTCGGTGGACTTAAAAATTGATCACAATTTTATGAACCAAAAAGTCGCCTTAGTTTTATTATCCTATCCAGCCTCACCCGCCTCACCCCTGTGAGTGTCTGGCACGGGGTGATGACACAAACTCTTGGTGGGCGTCACCCTCTGACACATGTTGTTCAGTCTAATGGAAGGCTTGCTAGCAAATGAGGCTGCAGAAGGGGTAATTAATACACACAATTATGCACCGAGGCAACCCTCTGGTTTCCTCCCGCTCCATCTCTCCTCGCCTTCTCTCCTTCTCTCCTTCTCTCCTTATCTTCTTTCTTTCTTCTTCTCTCATTTCTCTGCCTGTGTTTCCTGACTTTCCACTCAAAGCTTCCATCCTCAACAGAATCTCATGGGATGGTCGGAGAAAACCCTCAGCCGTTGCCACTACACACACAATTACAGCCTTTGTAGAAACAGCCTGGTGTCTCAGACCTCCCTCCCACTCAGCCTCTCTGTTCAGTGCCAGCGTAAAACGACCAGCGCAGCTCGCTGCACTGATCTTGGCCTCCGGTGTCGACACTGTCAGCCATCGCTTCTGTCATTACTGAACGTTGAGTGAGTCAGGGTTAGTCGTGAAGGAGAGGTGATGCAGACAGACGTGTGCGTGTCTGTGATTCACTCCGCAGTTTGTCTCATCACAGACAGAACCAGTGGTGGGTGAGTCGGGGGTGAGTCGAGGGTTTCTCTCTTTGTTGATGCGTCTGGTTTAGCTCATTTTTTTGGGGAGGTTAAATCATCTCACTACAGTAAATGTAATTGAGCAATTACCAAAATATCAACATTTTATTTTACAAAGTAACATCAATGTTGTTGTTTTCTCGTGTAATTGAAAATGGAATCAAACATGTGAGACCAGACCAGGAGCCAATGAGGAGTCAGTGATTCAGGACACGTCCCGTCTGCACCGGCTTTAATAATTACCAACACAGAGAGAGAGAGAGAGAGAGAGCGACCGTTGCTCACATGATGTTGGACAAACTCATAAACATCAGTCATACTAATAAAGCTGCAAATCTTATGTGTGTGTGTGTGTGTGTGACAGAGAGAGAGAACGAGAGAGAGAGGAGGTTTTCATTCATTTGTCATCGGTGCCGTCAGGATGATAATGTGAGAATCACTTCATCATGTTGAATATTAACACAGTCAGATCTGAGTGAAGTCCATTTCATCTGGACTGAGAGTCAAACCAGCAGCTGGAAATTAGACTCATGGACATGGACGAGGTCACTGATTGGACAAAACAAGAACATTTGAAGAAACAAAAAATATATATATATTTTTTTAAAAAGACAGATATGAAGCTGAGAATGATTTTTTTTTCCGACAGTCACAGAGCAGTGAAGGAGGAGGATGATGATGATGATGATGATGATGATGATGATGATGATGATGATGATGATGATGATGATGATGATGATGGTGTGAGTTTCTGATTTAATGAGTGAGTTTAAAACCTGTGACCTGTGTTGACCTCTCTGTCTGTGCTGCTGTTGTCTGTTGAGTGTGATCACAGACAGTGTCGGTGCTGCAGGAGCTCCGGTCCAGTTCAGAACCTTCATTAAGTGCCGTCTGTCTCGGCGTTCCTTAATCAAGATTCTGATTCTGACCGTACAGAGAACTCTCCGTCAGGTAGGTGGCGCTCTGACTGTACCGTCGTCCTCCAATCACCAACAACATTTCACGCCACTTAACTCTCAAATCCACTTCTCCCTCTCATCTCCGTCTGCCCCCCCCCCTCGTTAGGAAGCCTGAGCTCCGCTCATCAATAATTAACCAGACAGAATCATGTCCAATTCTCTAAGAACTCGCTCCGACGCCCTTTATATTTCTGCGCTGTGAATTAATATTTCATTTGAGCACGTGTGTGTGTGAGTCAAAGAGAGAGAGAGAGAGAGAGAGAGTGTTAACACACACTCTCTCTCTCTCCAGAGCCTGTGTGGTTTTTCAGATGCCCTTTAATTTAACAACTTTCCACTCAGAACAACAGACCCACTGGTAAACACCCCCCCCCCCCCCCCCACCCGCCCCCCCCCCGCCCCCCCCGCCGACCGCTCTCACTCCGCTGGCTGTCTNNNNCACCTTGAGAACAGAGAGGTGAGAGTTTAATGAGCTGCCAACACCTGAGTACAGGAGTCTGTGCTGCTGAGTCCACAACAGCCGCGGAGAAAAACCACACAGACTCAGTGAAAGTGGAAAAAAAAAAAAAAAAATCACTTTCAACATTTGTTTTTTCTCATTTGTTTTATGAGAAAAAAAGGCTGAACAGAGAGTGTAGCCATGTTCAACAAGTAAACACAGACACAGACACAGACACAGACACAGACACAGACACAGACACAGTGACTCACCCACTGAGGACGACTATAAAGTCCATGACGTTCCATCCGTTCCTCAGGTAGGAGCCTTTGTGGAACACAAAACCCAGAGCGATGATCTTTATCCCGGCCTCAAAACAGAACATGCCGATGAAATACGGCTCCGTCTTCTCCTGTTCACACGGAGTCAGAGAGTCAGAGAGTCAGAGTCAGAGAGTCAAAGAGTCAGAGAGTCAGAGAGTCAGAGAGTCAGAGAGTCAGAGAGTCAGAGAGTCAGAGAGTCAGAGAGTCAGAGAGTCAGAGAGTCAGAGAGTCAGAGAGTCAGAGAGTCAGAGAGTCAGAGAGTCAGAGAGTCAGAGAGTCAGAGAGTCAGAGAGTCAGAGAGTCAGAGAGTCAGAGAGTCAGAGAGTCAGAGAGTCAGAGAGTCAGAGAGTCAGAGAGTCAGAGAGTCAGAGAGTCAGAGAGTCAGAGAGTCAGAGAGTCAGAGAGTCAGAGAGTCAGAGAGTCAGAGAGTCAGAGAGTCAGAGAGTCAGAGAGTCAGAGAGTCAGAGAGTCAGAGAGTCAGAGAGTCAGAGAGTCAGAGAGTCAGAGAGTCAGAGAGTCAGAGAGTCAGAGAGTCAGAGTCAGAGAGTCAAAGAGTCAGAGAGTCAGAGAGTCAAAGAGTCAGAGAGTCAGAGAGTCAAAGAGTCAGAGAGTCAGAGTCAGTGAGGTCGTGGAAGAACCTCAGCAGAACCACAGAGGTTTGTCTGTGCGTGTGTGTGTGTGTGTGTGTGTGTGTGTGTGTATTTCTCACCAGTCTTTTGGACATGGGTGTTTTGTCCTCCCCGGGAAGATGCTGCTCCAGGGCTAAGACGATACAGTTGGCGATGATGGTGGCGAGGATCATGTACTCGAAAGGCGTGGAGGAGTGAGGTTAAGGAATTTTAGACAAAGTAATAAAACGTGGAATTAAATGAACTTTTCCATTTGGTAATGATTAAACTCAGTCTCTGGGTCTGAGGGTGAATCAGTTTTTAAATAGTGGAGAAAAAAGTGTAGGAAGGAAAATCACAGGTGAAACAGAAGTGGTTGAAGCAGACAGATTAATGTCACTGGTGTCGAGGCAGGTGATTCAGGGACGTGTGAGCAACAAGAAGCCAAATAAACAGTGAAAACCTCCTCTGAGGTTTGAGTTCAAACACACACACACACACACACACCGGCTCAGCCGTTTACACGGATAAAATACAGAAATGAAAAACATAATAAATAAAAATATAAAACTACCAAACGTTCCATGGACATCGCAGACAAACGGACTGAACAACAACAACAACGTATCTGCTGCGAGCCCGACGGCAGGTGAGGATTTACTCACTGCCGTCCCTGACAGCAGTGACAGCAGCAGCAGCCACACCTCACCCTCAGCCCTAAACACAGCAAAGAGGAACAAATAAGAAAGAGGATAATTGAGGAGAACCTGAAGAGAGAAAAGCAGCAGAGAGGTATCCACGGCAACAGGCAACCTCAGCCAAAAATCAAAGGTACAGACGCTCACAACAGCAGCCGAGGCCAAGACTTGACAATGGAAACCTCTCTTTTCTGGTCACTTTGAAAAAACAAAATCCAAAAAACTTTTTTTTTTTTTTAAATCAAACTTCAACCTGTCTTTATTTCCATTGTTGGGCTGATTGACGTTAGAGCTTTTATTTACTGCAGCAGCTGAGACTCTCCTTTGTTGTAGGTACAAATACATTTTGCCAAATTAATGAGGAATTAAGGATATTTTTAAAAATGAAATAAAAACGTCCACATCTTCTACCAACATTTTTCAATCAACTTTGTAGCTGTCTTGACCTCTGACCTTCTGATTAACAACACAGTCTGATTATATTCCATTCCATCTATTTCTTCAGTTCATTTCCTGATTTTCTATTGGCCCGAATCTCAGAGTCTCAGAGTACTCCTTAAAACACATCACTGTGTATTACAGTGATAACATGTTATATATCTGTATATATATATATATATATATATCTGTATATATATCTGTATATATGTCAGTCAGTTAGACGCTGGCGCTACAGGCTTTACAGCAATAACAACGGATAAAAGAAATAATGAGAACTGAGGCCAATGTCGATGCTTCGACTTTTAGGGAGAAAGTTTCCCTAGAATTAAATTATAACCAAATCTCTACAGATTAAATCTCGTTTTTAAGTTGGTGAACGAACCAACAGACATTTCTGCGATGTTTGCCCGAGAGTCGGGCCGTCAGCTGGTGTGTGACGTGGACTGCGGCTCATCGACCAACGTGAGCGACGAGGTGTCTCGCGACTAATCCTGGAAGTCACAGAGACGCTGGCGCTGGCGCTCCGCCCTCCACTCTTTAAACACACGTATATAAATAGGCTCAGAGACTGAGAGTGCGATGCCCCCGTGCATCTGTGAGCTCGGCACGCTCAGGCCCAGACTGAGTCCAAGACCCAGAGATCGTTACTGCACGAGGGCGAAAGAAAATAATGAGCAGAGGAGCCGGGGTTCTTTATCTGCATCGGTGTGTTTCTGTTTGACTGTTTCTCAACCAGAGGATGAAACGATTTTAAACCTGGACCAAACTGAGGCTCAGATTTAGATTCTAACTGTGTTCATGGACAAAAGAACACACAGTCAACTGAATGTCAATCAATCAATCAATCAATCAATCAATCCTGAGCAAAAACACCAGGTCAATACCTCAGTCTATATGAGGAGCTTCATACACTGCAGTCACATCACTCTGCATTCAGTCCAGACTGAAAACAATTCACATAAACTCAAAAGATCATGAGGGAAATAAATATCTATATATATTTATACATCCAATTATTTAAATGACGCAAAACCCAACTGAATATTTTAGTTTTATATTTACTATTCAATAATTCAATCAGATTTCTGTTAAGTCACAGGACAAACAAAATATTAAAAGATGGAAAGAAAAAATTAAAGATGGCTGTGACGACGTGGAGAATGTATTTATTCCGAAGTTTCTCTCAAATAAAAAGTAGTTAATTAAAAAAAAACTGGAGCAGGAACTGAATGTCAACTACAGCCCCACTGCTCATCTTTCTGTTATAAGGTTATTGAGTGTGAGGCCAGATTTAAAAATGCTTTTCAATTATTTAGAAGTGCACCTTCTCAATGGGAAACTTCCCGCTCTGGGGGATCCCAGTGGGAGCAGCTGCCAGTCCTCACCAGGACGGCCCCGCTGAAGTCATTATCCCTGGTCCCC
>NC_024308.1:1454318-1456989 GCF_000523025.1 Cynoglossus semilaevis
AAAGAAATAATGAGAACTGAGGCCAATGTCGATGCTTCGACTTTTAGGGAGAAAGTTTCCCTAGAATTAAATTATAACCAAATCTCTACAGATTAAATCTCGTTTTTAAGTTGGTGAACGAACCAACAGACATTTCTGCGATGTTTGCCCGAGAGTCGGGCCGTCAGCTGGTGTGTGACGTGGACTGCGGCTCATCGACCAACGTGAGCGACGAGGTGTCTCGCGACTAATCCTGGAAGTCACAGAGACGCTGGCGCTCCGCCCTCCACTCTTTAAACACACGTATATAAATAGGCACAGAGACTGAGAGTGCGATGCCCCCGTGCATCTGTGAGCTCGGCACGCTCAGGCCCAGACTGAGTCCAAGACCCAGAGATCGTTACTGCACGAGGGCGAAAGGAAATAATGAGGACACAGGAGCCGGGGTTCTTTATCTGCATCCGTGTGTTTCTGTTTGACTGTTTCTCAGCCAGAGGATGAAACGATTTTAAACCTGGACCAAACTGAGGCTCAGATTTAGATTCTAACTGTGTTCATGGACAAAAGAACACACAGTCAACTGAATGTCAATCAATCAATCAATCAATCAATCAATCCTGAGCAAAAACACCAGGTCAATACCTCAGTGAGGAGCTTCAGTCACATCACTCTGCATTCAGTCCAGACTGAAAACAATTCACAGAAACTCAAAAGATCATGAGAGAAATAAATATCTATATATATTTATACATCCAATTATTTAAATGACGCAAAACCCAACTGAATATTTTAGTTTTATATTTACTATTCAATAATTCAATCAGATTTCTGTTAAGTCACAGGACAAACAAAATATTAAAAGATGGAAAGAAAAAATTAAAGATGGCTGTGACGACGTGGAGAATGTATTTATTCCGAAGTTTCTCTCAAATAAAAAGTAGTTAATTAAAAAAAAACTGGAGCAGGAACTGAATGTCAACTACAGCCCCACTGCTCATCTTTCTGTTATAAGGTTATTGAGTGTGAGGCCAGATTTAAAAATGCTTTTCATTCAAACCTTTAATTATTTAGAAGTGCACCTTCTCAATGGGAAACTTCCCGCTCTGGGGGATCCCAGTGGGAGCAGCTGCCAGTCCTCACCAGGACGGCCCCGCTGAAGTCATTATCCCTGGTCACCCTTTGTCAACACACACACACACACACACACACACACACACACACTGTGGTTTCAGCTCCAAACATCATCTGAATAGTTACTGGATTCTTCATCTGTGAAACTGAACTCAGAGGAGAAAAAAATAAAAAATAAAAACGGGAGAGTGACAGCAGCGAGTTGTGCTTTAAACATGAAGCTGACCTTTTCTCTGAAGTCCTGCTGGGACTCACTGTGTGTGTGTGTGTGTGTGTGTGTGTGTGTGAGCTTCTCCACTTCCATCTCTGTGGGAACTGCATTGAGTTTTAGACCCGGAGAATGGAGCCAACATTTACATCCTTTATTGATTCTTCCAGCTGTTATTACTTTCTCGATAATTTCTGCTGTTTCCAAATGTCGAAGAACAGGGAAAGGTGTTAGTGGAAAAACTCCATATATTCCTTAAGTGTATTTCAAATATTTCATCACGTATAAATCCATAAATACAACTTGTTGCTGTCCGTTCTCTGACTCGATCTTCTGATGGAGTTCACGTCCGTCACTAATCTTAAATGAACTCAATCTGTTCTCCCAGAAACAACAGCGACTTCACTGGAAGAGGCCGTTGATTGGTCAAATCCGACGGCCCATAATGGACCCGTGGTGACTCATACGTTTAACATATGACTGTACGGCCGACACATTTGCAGCAGCGTGTCGTTCTACAGTAACAGTTAATGTTTCCAGGCCTCTGTGATCATCTCTGTGGTGATTCTAAAACATATGTGACTGTTTGGTCTGTGGTGATTCTAAAAGATGTGACTGTTTGGTCTGTTACTGTGAAACTGTGAAACTGTGAAACCCAAAGAAAGGGACTGGTAAGAGCTGAGACTCCAGTCGGTTAACGAAGTCCCCTAATGAAGTCCCAGTAAACAGAGACCGTAAAGACTCTGCTCTCCTTAAAAACAAAGAAATCTCACTCGTAAACAATGTAATTCAATACAAGTCGGTGAGTTATTACAAGAAAGACGACACAGCACGGAGTCAGACGTCATTACATTTAATTTCTGTTAATGTCTGTTAATCAGATATAGAGGAGCTGATTGGCTGTAACGAGACCCTCATCTCCACAACATCACATTAACCTGAAGCTTCTTCAGTCTGGTCGCGTTTCCTGTCGTTTCTACAGCCAAAAACAACAACAACAACAACAACAACAACAACAACAACAACCGTGTTCTATAGATTTGAGGACGGACAGAGTGTACGCTCCACCAGCTCAAACAATCAACACTCAGACTCACACACTTCACACCCTCTTTATGCAGTGATTAAATAAAGCAGCTCCTCGTTCTATTTTTAACAGCGGTCCTCAGTAGAACCACTCCCTCTCTATTTACTGGATGTTTTCACTCAGTCAGTCGGGAACCTGTTGAATGGAGCAGAACAATAGAAGGAAAGAGGCCACACCTGGCCTCGACACCTGGTGAGCTGCACAGCAGCAGCAGCTCAGAGCAGCACCAGCAGCAGCCGCCATAACAGCACCACCAACAGCAGCAG
>NC_024308.1:1457124-1465558 GCF_000523025.1 Cynoglossus semilaevis
CCACCGCCGCCTCCAACCCGTGGTGGTGGCACCCTCAGCAGCACCAGCAGCAGCAGCAGAGAGCAGCAGCAGCCACCGTTGGACATTTCCAGATCATTCTCTTCCTCAGCAACAGGCAGAGAAACCACAGTTTTAAGAGGAAACTGCTCAGTAATCCTCGCAGTGATGATGTGAGTGCTGTTACTGCTGCTGCTGCTGCTGCTGCTGCTGCTGTTGCTGCTGCGGTTGTTGCTGGGGCTGGTGTTGGTGTCAATGTTGACATCATGTTGTGTCGTGTTCAGTGTTGTTTAATGACAGCATTAAACAAAACAGTCATTATGACTGTGTGTTTCTAATGAGGTGTTTTTTTCAAACATCTCTTTATGACACAGACATCAAAACATGTCGATTTCAAAATCTTTCCTTTTGTGGGTGGAGGAACCACCTTCCACAGACCGCGGTTGTTTAACAACCTCGTTCATAACCTGTGTCAAGTCATCACTGTATCATAAAACAGGCATTTTAACGTGTAGTAAAGACCAGAGTTGGAGCCTAGTGACGTCACGTGTCACGTGAAGGCTGTAGATTCTTAATCTTTTTAGATAAAAGTGACCATGAGAGGTGACCGTTGTCCAGACTGTTGTCCAGGCAATGACTGCAATTCCTGCTAATTGAGGATTTCTAAAGATGAAAATTCATCATAATGAATGAAATTGTGAAAAAGGTAAAAATAAAAAAAATGTCTGACCTTTGATTTTAAAGACATTACAGGATGAAAAGACAACGTTTGTATGTTTTCTGGTGAAGCTCATGTTGCGGTGCACTTGTTAGGATATTGTAAGAAAAAGCTGCATTTATTTTTATTGTTAAAGTTTTTTCCTTTTTCCTGTCACATTTATTTTTATTGTTAAAGTTTTTTTCTTTTTCCTGTTGGGCTGCTGTAACAACATTTATGGTGGATTATATATATTTTTTTTAAATAGCATCATGTATGGCTCTGTAACAGCAGATGTTGAGGTGAAAACCCAAAGTTCTCTATAGGAATACACTGTGGCTGTGCGCTGTCCATGGTGCTGAACACAACAGCAGTGACTGTAAACTGTGCGGCGCTATGAACTTAGACATCCTTACCTTCATGGATGTGAACACAGTCCTGTAAACACATGTATTTGTCACCTCTCCACATGTTGGTGCTTCAAGCAGAAAAGGATATGGCCACTCGGTGATTTTCTTGGCGTATTTCCTGACAATGTTGTCCTCACCGAAGATGAAGAGGGACCTGTTGACGGTGAAGCAGTTCTCTCGGACCGGGATGGGGTTGTACAAGGCCATGGTGCGGGCACGCTGCGCTTTGGTCTGCTTGAAGGCTGGGGAGATGCCACCTGTGGACACGGCCGCTCCATCGCGGTTTCTGTTGCGCTCGGAGCCTCCGTCCCCCGAGCTCAACAGGGCCGGGACGTCGTCTCCGAACCGGGCCATCCTGTCAACAGGAAGCCACACGGGACGAGACAGTGAGACAGTGAGACAGCGAGACAGAGAGACAGAGACGGGGAGAAGAGGTTATAGTCTCCCGGAGAGCAGGGCGCGGTGTGCAGCGAGATCCAGAGCAGTTCTCTTCAATCAAATACAAACTCTTTAGTCCTTAAACTTCAAACGCCTTCAGTCACAACAGCAGCTCCAGTCGACAGCAGCGCAGACAAACCTCACCAGAATGTGTATGTGGGAACAAATGGGTAAAAAAAAAAGAAAAAAAAAAGTCTTTGAACTCAACAATCCTTAAACAGAAGTTTGGAACACGGTTTGATCGCAGCGTTTTATCCGCTCTGCCGCGAAAAGACGCCAAAAAGAGGAGCTGCAACAGGTCACATCCTCAACCATCCTCAGTCCTCGGTGCACAGAGCAGACGAGCACCGTGATCCATGGCTTTTTAAATAAACTAGAAGCAGCGCGCTGACTATTTTAGAGCGCATCAATCCAGCTCCCTGTCTCCTCTCCTCTCCTCTCCTCTCCTCTCCTGTCCACCTAACACCACATCTCTATCCTCTCTCCTTAAATAGCACGACAAAAACTTTGTCGATTTCCACATTTCCCCACCAAAAAAAAAAAAAAAAAAAAACCCCCCAAAAAAAACGCGCTATTTTTTTAACAAACGCTAATCCTGCAGCGTCTCCTCTGCAGCGGGATAGTGGAGGAACAACGTCTCTCTCCTCTGGAGGAGGGACAACACGACGGGATCAACACACCTCCAAACCCGTGTCCAACCCTCTGCATACACACTGAACCCTGCGCTGACAGACAACAGGGCTGTGACCAAGTCAGGCCACTGACTTCAGAGCAGCTGAGCCACGAGGTAACACTCACACAGGAAAATCATTATCATTCACATGCTGACAGTGGCGGGGGAAGGGGGGGGGGGGGGGGGGGGGGGCTTACAAAATTAAAAGGTCAACGCCGACTCGACCTCTGCTTGCTGAGTAAGTTTGTAAATAGGACGGATAACGCTGACTCGACCTCTGCTCGCTGAGTAAGTTTGTAAATAGGACGGATTTGAATCAACATTCTGAAAACCCAGTGACTGAAGTCCAGCTGTGGATTTCCTGTTTCTGTGACACGTGACGGTCGCTGTGGTTCAGCGTGCTCGGTCACACCCCACGGTGAAGTATAAGTGAATGCTGGTCACGTTTCAGCTGTGGAGTGGAGTAAACACACACACCTGTTGAGGAATAAAAGCCCGGAGAGAGAATGAAGAGCAGAGAGCGTCTGTGCATAATCACAGGGTTTAGAACCTGCTATTGTCAGGACATGATAGTGAGGGGGAGTCATGATGCTGCTGCTGCTGCTGCTGCTAACACTGCTGCTGCTGCTGCTGCTGCTGCTGCTGCTGCTGCTGCCTGACTGGAAGTGATCCTATCTCAGAGGATGTGGGTTTCTACAGTCAGCGTGAACGACAGTGATTAATGCATGAGCTCAGATTTTATTTTAATCACAACTGCTGTTCTTACAGTAAGACAAAAAAAAAAAACTAAGCCTTTCACCATGTCTTTGGCAGATGAAATCAAAGTTAGAAATTTTCCTGATTTTTCAAATTTTCATAGATCTGTGTAAAGAGGAAAAGAAATGAGGAAATCTGATCAATTATAACAAAGGCTTTGGTAAAGTTTCTGTTTCTCCTTCACTTGTTAGTCGTGTTTTTATTTGAAATGACCTTCTCCAGTGTGAGACATGTAATTGGTTGGTACATTGATACAAATATAAACCTAAAAATACGTAATAATCAAGTTAAAAAAAACGTGAAAACTGGAGAGGAGAACCCTGGGAGATGAACTGAGGCTGACAGTGATGGGTATTTAGTGACGGTGCTGTAACGGAGGCCGTGTTTAATGGCGTACGACCTCCGACTCATTAGCGCTCCAACACATCACAGACGTAAAAATAGAACAACCACAATGTTCACTTCAGCATCTGTTGTCTTCTCCTCACGGGGGCGAAGAGGAAACGTGTGACTTCAGACTCAGATGTGACGGTGTGGCAGCAGCAGACACACGGTTTGTATTTTAGAAATAAAACAAGTGACGGCCTTAAAAAAAAAACCCCATGACCCTGGAAAAAAAAAGACAAAACCTTATCGTAAATAAACCCTTTTGAAAACGTGCAAAATCCATACAGAGCTGGAGCAGGATTTGAACTGGCTGTGAAGGTAACACCTTCTAACCGCATTGGCCACAGTGTGGCCATGATTTAAGAGCTAATTAGAAAATCTAATTGGAAAAAAAAGAGAGATAGAGAGATGATGAATATTATTTTTAATTGATTCCAGGAACGTCAGTGCTGCCCTGTTACTGAAGGAACCTCCCAGGAATGTCAGTGCTGCCCTGTTACTGAAGGAACAGTAGTATCTGAAACGTTATGGACTTTAAGTTCTTACCTGGACCCTGGAGGAACCGTGTTTATGACACGGCCCAGCTTATATAACACAGTTACACAAGGTAAAGGCTGCTGAAGGACCGGCATCTAATTTGACACCGAAGACATGATGTAAATGTTGAAAAACCTCCTCCTAACTGTAAAAGTCGTCTACCTTGCAAAAATCCAAACCCAAGGAAAGTCGGGGTTGCTGTTAGCTCCTGTCAGCAGGCTGACAGCTTCTGCTCTGGTAATGGGCCTTAGCGGCAGAGGACACAGGTAGGAACAAAGATTTCAACTCAAAAATAGAACAAGTAAATGGTGATGTACCTGCTGGGGTTGGTGTTTGAAACCCGCTCATTATTATTCACTTTCCTTCACAGCGCTGTGTCTAAATGAAGAGACGACGCTGGGAGACGAACTCACCGCGTTAAAAGGTCCGAGGGTTAATTCAGAACACGCTCAGCTTCACTGGTGTGGAACAATAAAGGACATTATTCAGAGCAAACCTCACCAACATTCAGCTGTGTTGAACTGACAGCTCATTCACCACCCGTTACAGCCTGTGGGCTTTCATAACAACATGGAGACACGGACCATCCTTTTCAGATTTTTTTTTCTTTTAAATCTATTTTAGATCTTTTGAGAAAAACCCAAACCAACAGTGATATTTACAGTGATTTATAAAAGGCTGCGTTAATAAGAGCTGTGGAGCTCAGAGTTTGGATCTCTGCTAAATATATCACGACCAGAAACGCTGTGACAAGTTTCACTTCGTGGCCTGTCATTTGGCAGCTGACAGCGACGCCACCGACACTGTGCACTGTGAAAAAAAAAAAAATGGAGGAGTGAGAGGCGCTGAACCTGCTTCTGTTATATTGTCTTTTACCACTTGTTCAACTTGTTCTGAACCATTAAAATTAAATGCAAATCAACTATTTTTTTCACTAAACAGGTGTTGGTAAAAATCACTCTAACTTTCGTATCTGAAGACCTTTTTAAGATGAAGTAAAATCTGTTTGGGAAAAAATGTAGAAAGCTGAATTTGACCATGGGCTGCAGCGGGGCCCCGAGCCTGGAGTTTGGACATCCCTGCAATCAGGATCCTTGGAGCCTAGGCTCAGCAGGATGAAGCTCTGAATATTTTAGAGTTAAGGCTACTGTGTTATTCACCTGCCTCTCAAACATGTAGGAGGAACGTTCCAAAAATCTCCATAAACTTGTTTTATTTACATGACTTCAACCTTTATTTTCACGACCACTGTTTTATTCTGTGTAGGATTCCTGATATTTGGTTGTTGTGTTAAAAATAACTGATCAACGCTAAAGTAAATGTCAGCTCTGGCCGTAACAAAGAGGAGGTTATTGACTCAGTGATGTCAGACACACAGACGTCAGAAGGAATCTGTGTGTCTGTGTCTGTGTCTGTGGATAACAGACGACGTGTCAACACATTTTCATCAGTGTGGGAAACACCGTCCCCGTCATGGGAGGGACTTTAATTATGCAGGAATTAAAGAGTAAAAATATTCATGTTCGATTCATCACTTCGACCTGTAGAAACGGTATTTCATTCAGGTTACGATCTGGTTTTTTTGGACTGAAACTAAAACAAACATTGTACATCACTGAGATGGTTTCTGGAAAACTTCCAAACGTCCAACAAACTTTACCTTTTAGAACAAGGTGATACTTTCTTGGCTGCCGTTGCCACAATAGTTTCTATAGCAACTAACTGGAGGGAGTATATGGTCTGTGCATACTGACAAGGATGAGCATCACAGCAGTGAGTTACTGCAACAAGTAAGAAGAAAAACAGGGAGAAGAAGAGGAGAGTCAGGATGGTGGGAAAGAATGAAAAAAAATATTAACGATGACAAACAGGGGGCAGTAGATCAGGGATTAACAGTCGACTGTTTGATTTTCTAACAGTTTTAACTCAGCATCTCAACTCTCTCTTCGTCATTGGACGTCAAGAAAGAAGAAAGAATGATTTTTATTTTTATTTTTTTCTTCCATGTTTACCTTTAGACGCCTATTTCGGAGCAATGAAATCAAATGTATATATTTTTTCCTTGTGGAGAACAGTTCACACGCCCTGTCAGCACAGCTGATGCCGCCCACAGAGTGTGTGACAAAACAAATGAACATGAGTGAAAACAGAACGGCTCTGCCAAAAGGAAATGGAAATATTGTGAAGCAGGTGAAATGCCTGAGGAGCAGAGCCGGAGACGAGCGTGTGGTTCAAGCTGCGGCTCCAACTTCATTAGGACAAAAACTACAGATGATGGAGGATAAAAAAAATAAAAATAAAACATCTGTTATCATGTTGAGTAGCTTGAACCCAACCATACACCCAGGGCCATTTTGTCATCAACCAGATTTGGACGTGACACAGAAAAGCCTGATGCAAACACGGGAGGACGGACGGAGACGACGGAGACGACAGAGACGACCACGGTAGAGCTATTGATGTGGCGAGATGAAGGGGCCAGGAAATTGGACTATATTTAGCTTCATTGAGATGGTAATGGTTGGAACATGAGAGCACCACGGTGTGTGTGTGTGTGTGTGTGTGTGTGTGTGTGAGCGTGCATGTGTGTGTCATATAGACGACATAACGGTTTAGCCGCTGCTTGAATTGCAGGGCGTCACTTTGACAGAAGTGTTTTGATCCTAAAAAAAAAAAAAAAACAGAAGAAGAAGAAGAAGAAAGAATCGCCACACAGGGGAATGGGAGCGACTGTCGTCGTTCGCTGGCCTTGATCGGTGCCTGAAGGAAATAAAATGAAACACGTGCACCCTCTGGCACAGTTTCTCCGTCTCCCTTTTTCTCAACCTCCACTATCTCTCCACCTGTCTCACCCTCTCTCCCCCGTCTCTCTCTCTCTCCCTCCCCCGGCCCAACCCAGATTCTGCCTTACAGTGTTGTCTTCCTCCGACTTGTTACCTAGCAACTGAACTGACATGGCCCCTATTCTCAGCCCAGTGAATCTGCCTCTGTAACCCCAGAGTTTATGGAATAGCCCATATAGATGATCGTCCCCCGGGGGGGGGGGCAGACGGGGGGGGGGGGGGGGCTTATGGGGGGGGGGTTGGGGGGTATGCTTTTCACCATACTGCAAGTTCAGACAAGTGAAAGCAACAAGTGGGCTCCAAAAGATCAGACAGTTTTTTAAAGAGACAGCAGAGTCAAATCCATAAGTTTAGGAGATTTTCTTTAAAGATATTCTGTTTAGATTCAACTGTTTGAATCTCAAACACACACTGAGAGTTTTTGTTTTCTTTTGTGAGGATGTAAAAAAAAGAACAACAGGACACCAGACAAATCTACTGCAGCTTATTCACATTCATGAAAATATTTTGAGAATTGAAATCTGCACTGCACCAGGCTGATGAACAACAACAACAACAACAACAACAACAGCAACAACAACAACAACAAATTTAGTCTTGAATTTTCAAAATAATCACAGATTCTACTTAAAATATTTACAGTATAAGTCACGATAATACATGTGTTATGACTTACTGTGTAGAAATAATTAATTTGGAGCAATTAATGTAAAGAAATGTAAAAATATCTTGATCATATTTGCAGAATTAGCCTTAAATACCACTGACACATCACAGAGAATTATAACCCAATATTACTGAAATAAGCATTTACTTTAAACCTTTCCAGTGATTGTGCAGAAATAAGAAAATTAAACGGAAACTGTCTCCCTCTAGTGACAGATTAAAGTACAACGACAGAGAAAGTTAATCTTTTTTTTTAGACAATTCATCAGCTGCAGTATCAGTGAACCGCCTGTTTCCATCATTTAACTAAAACATAAATGTGTAACGTCTGTCTTATTTGTTCATCATTTCAGTCCAACATCATAACCCAAGGCTGAAAGATTCCTAAAACTAATTTAACTTTTTTTTATGACTAACATCATAGCAAATAAAGACCACGGGAGAAAATCTGCCAGATTTGCAGTCGAATGAAACCCTGAGATAAAATGTGTCTGATTTTTTTACAGCAGAGTGAAACATTTTACTCACAGACCGTTCCGTCTCCAAACTATTTCAAACAAAGGAGAACCATTCAGCCCAGACGACAGAAACACGGTCAGTGAAGAAAAAGCAGCAGAGGGTGAGGGTAAAAAAAAAAAAACATGAATGAGAAACTTGCAGTGAGCCCTTGAAGCTGCAGCCGTTAATTCACCTTTAAAATTAAATCATCCACGAGTCCATATATCCACGTGGGATAAATCAAAGTGAATAAGCAAAATGTTAATAATTCAACTGGCGGCCCAACGGATCAATGCAGTCTACAGCCGGTAATAAATTTACTACTGATGTGTAAGGACTGCTTCATCACGAGCAGATTGTTGGAAAAGTTGCTCTTTTGTCTGTGGAACAACCTGAGGAGAAAACCTACGGAGGTCAACACGTACAACGACGTCTTAAAGGAAAACTCTGATTATTTCTCCTTCTCTGACTGTAATCATCAGACTTCATTAAACATAAGCATTTACTAAATAAATAAGTCATATTTTGTGGA
>NC_024308.1:1466075-1466407 GCF_000523025.1 Cynoglossus semilaevis
CCCCCCCCCCCCCCCCCCCCCCCTCCCATGAATGCATGCATGAGGCTGCCTGTGCAATAAGCAGTTCTGAAAATCACCACTAGAGGTCACAGCTAGGGCAGCGGAGCCCCGGTTTGTCACTGGTGAAGACACACTCTGCTTACTAAGCAGAATTCTTCCACTCATTTTCACAACTGAGGAAATGTAAGTCATGCAGCTGCAGCAGGTGGAGCCTCTCTACTGATGGGGAATAAAGGTGATGAATGACCCCCCCCCCAGGTCACAATGAACTCTTCATCAAAATACTGAAGGAACGATCAGTTCTAATAAAGTGAACAGTGAAGGCTGTGAAC
>NC_024308.1:1466513-1504878 GCF_000523025.1 Cynoglossus semilaevis
ATTTAGGAAAAAACAAAGCAGTCACCTCAGGTTAAGAATCGATGAATAAACGTAAAAATTAATCCAGATACATAATATCTCAACAACAGTTGTTACACAACGTAAATATAAATAAATGAAGATTAATTTACAGTTTATTGACTGTACCTACAGTCTTGATCACCTGAGGGTAAATTCCTGCCAGAAAAGTTTTACTTTTTTGCTCCTTGACCTCTTGGACACTTCAGTCGATCGATCATTTCAGATACAGGATTCTGTTACATCGCAAATACTGAGTATTTTTGAGCTCATGTAACTGCTATACTTAAAATATACTCATCTCACTAAGTTTTACTCAGTGACCTGAGTCATAACCTGTTCATGTTAGAGAAGATTCAGCCTTTATTGGTTGCTCAATCTATGATGTTAAATTGTGTTTTAAATGTGTGTCGATGAAAGGATGACTGTGTTCTCTTACTGTCCTGCTCTGTTTGTTAAAATGGCTGAAGTTGCACCAACATTAAGACAGATTTTAGCTCCATTGGAGATTGGGTTTGTGTGTGTGTGTGTGTGTGTGTGTGTGTGTGTAAGATGTGCCAATGGTCCAGACAAACATCATTATCCCGGCTGGTTTTTATTTATCCGTGCTGAAGGCAGGCACATACAGTGTTGACAGGTCAAATTGCTTCCTCTGCTAAAGGGTTTGTATCTGTGGGCAGCGTGTGAGGTCAACCTGCGTTTATATGGAGTGAAATAGTTGCTAAAGAAGAAGTTGTGGATTTTAAAACAGTGGAAGTCACTGAAACAAAAGCCTAATGTACAACTGTGAGACATATCAGCCTGTTAGCTTGATGTTAGCTTGATGTTAGCATGCTGTTAGCATGCAGCGCTGGTTAAAAGGAACAGGGGCCATATTTCAGGGGTTCCTCAGGGGACACGGCCGGTGTTGGTAAAGCAGGCCACAGGCCGAGAGATGAATGGGGGTAAGAAGAGAACGAACGGGGAGGAGGAGGGGCAAATAAGGCCACGGAGTTTTTTCAGTGATGAGACACAGCACAGGTCATTCACACAAAAGATGGTGTGGGGGGGGGCTTTGAACCGACTTCTGACATCCAACAGGTGGACGTTTTTGACAATGGGTGAAGAAAAAGAAGAAAAAAAAAATCATACCAAGAAACGCCTGCCCTGCCGTAGGGCAGTTCTTTCCTGCCCTAGTCTTTGGCCCCGGGCAATATTTTTTATAATGGGCACCGACATCAACTGACAAATCAAACACCTGCCACAAAACCTTACCATAGAGTGAGAAAAAAAAAAGGAATGAGAGGGAGAGAAAAACAGAGTGTAGAGAAAGACACGTTACAGACCGAGAACGTATGAACGACAATCATTTATAAGTTAATAAGAAGCTCTAGGCCCCGGGGAGAGCAAAACCAAATGCCAATGATCTTTGACAATGAAAAATAATGACCAAATATGACCATCTCTGTGTGTGTGTGTGTGTGTGTGTGTGTGAACATTCCATGATACAGATTCTTCCGGACCCGTCCTCCAGTATCCAGGCCGTTGTTTGACAGACACATGGTTTTGTAATGTGGAAAATGTCTGTTCAGCGTGTTGTCATTAATAATTCACTTCTGACAAACAGCTCTGACATTAACACTGGTGTCTCTCCAACACTTAGAGGCAGCGTTCACACCAGACGAGGAGAACAGCCTCCTGCTCCGTCGTACCCTGATGGAATTAGGAAGGATTAGGTGTCAATGCTTCAGCACCAAAGCTCCAACCAAGGACGCACAATGACCTTTGTCAAAAATTTAAAAAATAAATAAATAAAAAGAGTAAAAGAAATCGATGCTGAAGTGAGCTCAAACCAGCCGCGGCGGCCGTGACAACAGCGTGGGTGTTGGAGTGATGAGCAGCTTTACTCCTGCCTCGGAGTTTCTCTGAGTCTGGGTCTCATTTAAGGGGCTGCAGCTGATGAAACGTACAGCCTGCAGGGGGCAGGAGGGGGTTAGGCCACTGCAACCGAATACGATTACAAATCAAAGTATTGGCTAATGGAACAGTCCAGCTGAAAAAAAAAAAACCCACCAGTTCATTTGGACATGGCTGATATTGAGTCCATCAATCCTGGTCCATGGCCTCAGTACAGTGAGGAAAATAAAACAGTGTTTCTGAACCTTTAGAATTAGACTTTTCCAGAAACAGAAAACTGATGAATTATGTCTGTGAATAAACAACAATATTTTTCTACAAAAAAAAAAATTACAAGGACATGTTTTACTGATAAAGACAATATTTTTCTAACCCTTTTCAATTACAAGGACATGTTTTACTGATAAAAAAAAACATTCCACATAGTAAAGAAAGTGTCTTTTAAGGGACTAACAACAACAGGATTGAATTATTGACTAATTTTACTAATTTAATATTTGAACCATAATGTCTTTAAATGTGATCTTAACAAAGTATTTTCTGTGGAAATGTACAGTACGTGGTGGTGAGTTCAAATCCACCTGTACTATAATTGACTGCAACACATCTGGGACGTTTGAACTGGTGAAGCTGTGATGCAGTGGCCTGAGGTAATACATCGACAGTGTATATAAAACACGTTAAACACCACTGTAGGTGTGAGGTGTTTCAGTTCAACCCCAGAATCCTCCATCCAGACCTGTTCTCCCACAGGACACCAGGTTACTGAGGAAGACGGCAATATTATTAAAAAGATCATTTTCACAGGTCGACGATGTCAGTCACGCAGGTGCAAGACTTAATGTAAGAATCTTCTATTTATAGAACCTAACACTTCACTTACAGCTGAAGCTTTAAGAAAAAAAAACAACCCAAATAAACCAGAATCTAAAGTTTGTCCTGGCTGAACAGACGGCTTCACACAAACGACAACAAAAAGAGATTTGAAAAAAAAATACTTTGACTACCAACTGGAGGGAAAATAATGAGGCTGGTCCTCGGTGTGAAAAGAACCAAAACACTGCCACAAACTGGGGCTGTTTTTTCTACGGCTGCAGCTGTGTCTGACCCGGCCAGTGTTCTGACCAAGCTGTGATCAGAAAAATCAGAGTCCACTCCTGCTGGGAGTGAATCCAGAGTGAAATCACAAAGGAAGAATCTCACAGCCACACATGGACCTGTGTACACACACACACACACACACACACACACACAGTGAGGGAGTGTCGCTCTTCCATCCACATCCACTGACACCTGCAGCACTTTCACAAACACACCACCTGTTGCTGGTGTGTCTTCCCTCAGAGGGACGTCTTCAGGATGTGTCTTCACACAGTTTTATATACATGTAAATGTGTTGTCTGCACGGCAACAAAAAGACTTTGACAGAACATTGTGTAAATAACTCCATTTAGGAGAAAAATAAATGAGGAGACGGCACGAGAAAAAAGAAAAATATGGCAGAAAAATCTGCTTTAAGTTCTAGTGAGAAAACCGTAAAACTTTGTCTTATTTTTTTCTCCTAAACTCAAGTTTAATGACACATGAATTTAACGTTCACTGAGTTCTGCCATCGGTCGAACAACATTAAATACTTCCAGCTCCCAGTAACAAGCCTGTCCTTTACTGCTGCTGTTGTCGTTAGTGAGTGATTAAAAGAAAAGGGGGAAAAAAAAAACATAATTTATAAAACTGACTGCTTTTGTCTCATGAACATTCAGAACATTCCGACTCCACTGAACAGTTCTGTGCTTTGCCTGCAGTGTGAGGTGAAGGATCTCTGGAGCAGGTACTAACTCCGTGCAGGTTAATCCACTAAAAACCACTGTGCATTACTTATTAATTTAGAACGAGTGATTTTTATTAAAATTGAGATGTTTTATTGCTTTAAAATTATCTTAAAAAAACAGACGTACGTGTATCGACTGCAAATGAAAAAGTTAAACATAATCATCTCCGCAGCTCTTGTTACACATGAATGTATGCAGATCATTTACATGAATACATTCATAGATAATTACCAACATTAGCATTCATACACTATTCATACACTATTCATACACACAAAATTCCTAACCTTCTTTGAGCCACGGCAAATATTTTTTCTGCATGATAAAAATCCCACGCTGCACCACCAAACCAAAAGTTTTCCCACAATGTGCATAAATAACAGCATGTGTAGAAAAGGATGTATGTGGAGAAACGTAATGTTGCCCATATACACACTGCAGTGAAACAGAGAAGGGGGAAGTGTCCAGTAGTGAGGCAGTTGAAAGGGCAGATCCAGGATCTGCTCTGATTACTGTCATCACAGACACGTCAACGCCAACTCTAAGTACCGTTATTTCATCAATCACTTCCTGCTGGATTTATCCAGAAGGGCCAGGCTTCTCACGAATAAATTATGCGGATACACACACACGTACACACACACACACAAAATGCATCTAGTTTCTCTTATGAGTAACATGTCAAATTCAGTGACATATTTCACCGTTATTGTTGATTTGGAGACAGAAGTGTTAATTCAGTGACATATTTCACCATTATTGTTGATTTGGAGACAGAAGTGTTTCCTAAAAGTCACAAATCTTCACAATCCAAGTCAATAGAAATTATTCGTAACCTCCTAGGAAACATGATGTGAGACGACCCCCAAAAAAAACCAAAACAACTCTTGCGACCCACCTGAGGGCCGCGACCCAGTCTTTGGGAAACAATGTGTTACACAGTATAGACTTAAAGTGTCACAGTTTCAATCCCATCAACAGCCTGTCCTACACATGAGGCAGAATTAGAAATAAATCTGGTCTAACTTTGATTTGGACTGGGAGAAGATCTTTACATGAATGTCTAAAAATAAAATAACAAAGTAATTCAAACTAAATGCTGGTTTTGAAAACTGGCCAAATTAAATATTAAGAACAGCATGATGGATAATTTAGCCAGAACCTTTTACACAAAGATTGATGAATAAACAATCTGTTTACATTTTCTGAAAGGTATAATGTTTACCTCACGTCATCTGAATTTAAATGAACTTCCCCCTAAAAAACAAAAACAAAAATAAAAAAAAACTAAAGCAGGTGTCTCTTTGGCTCTGGTTCTGTTCTGGCTCGTTTCCCCTCCTCCTGTCAGGTGGCTGTTTATGGCTGTAACGTGACCTGACTCACGTGGGTCTTTGTCCTCCCTGCAGTACAACTGTACATCTGTCCCACTGCTCCGTTAACTGGGCTTCAGTGACAGTTGTATACAGGTCTGTTCAATCACTAGTTCACCACATCAGCTACAGTCACATGAAACGACCTGCATTTAGCTGTAAATGTTTACTCTGTCAGGGCATCAACAAAACAGACTAAAAACAAAACAAAAAAAACCATCAGAGCCTTTTTGTTTCAGCACCTCTGTCCTGTCCACACACCTGAAGGAATCTTAGTCACAGCTGTGGTCAGGAGGGGGCACGGAGGTGGGGGACGGAGAGGGGGGGGTCACAGAGGGTGTCTATACCACAAGTGGTGAAGCTCCAGCTGTAGCTAAGCACCAGAGGGAGGGAATCTCACCTGCAGTCGTCTGGGTTCTACAGCACAGTGGGACAGGATACCAAAGATGTTCTTAAAATGTAAAATATAAACCTGTACAAAAAAGGGGTTCTTTGGTGGGAAATGTTTAAAACTGCAGAATTAATTAAAGTCAGCCTCGTCAGTTTTAGTTTTAAGGGGGGGTTTCTTTGGTGGGAAATGTTTAAAACTGCAGAATTAATTAAAGTCAGCCTCGTCAGGGTGAGTTTTAATTAGTGCTCTGGTTGATGATTTATGATGTTTCCTCAATAATTAATGAGTGATCTCAGGTCCCTTAGTTTTATCTACATTATTTCATTAAATGAACTCCCTTGAAGTATTTTTTTTACTACTCATCCTCCATCCATCCATTATCTACCTCTTAATCTACGTTTGTGAGGGAGTTTCAGTCAGCCCCAGCAGGTGAGGGTGAGGGGGAGGTACAGACTGGACCGTTCACCATCACAGCACCACATATAAAGACAAACAACCAAAAAGTTGATTAGACTCATACAGTCTCCCACTCCTTGCGTCGTGCCTGTGGCGTGCTGTGTATCTTGTGGGCTTGGTGGGCCTTAACGATGTCCCTCTGTTCGATCAGACCCCCGCGCCGCCTCTTGATCACGTTGGGACTGACCGCCATATCCCCGTCCACCCCCAGTAACCCTCCTCCGACATCGAACGTTGAAGCCACATCCAAGCAGAGGCCCAGGCGGTTTGGTTGCTGAGAGGGAACGTGGCCGGACACGTGCGGGAGGTAGAGAGCGTTGAAGCTGGTGGACAGACTTTGGGGCTCGAGGAGCGAGTGGGACTGGAAGTAAAGACTGGACGCTTTGGCCAGTCCGGCTCGATGCTTCTGCCAGCTCTCACGATCCACCGGAGACGGGAGAAGGATGTTGTGTTTAGGGACACTGTTCCCGCACACCACCCCCATACCCAGGCCACCCTCGGGGCCGGCGGAGGAACCCGGCAGACACAGAGCATTGGGGTCTCCTGTCAGAGATTGAGAAATGACGGAGTGGGAGCCCAGTTCCAGCATAGTGACAAGGCTTCTGTGGATCTCAGCATAGTGCTGCGGAGAGGAAACAGAGAAGAAGACGAAGAAGAAAAGATAAAGAATTACAAGCAGAAAACTGCACAGAGATCTACAGCATTCACAAACAAATTGTTGGCAGTAGATATTTTACAGAATGTATGGATTTATGGACGCAAAACTGTAGCATTCCCTTTCACCCCAGAATGCGCGCCAGTGGTAAATAATTTGTAGGAACAGGTGCACACACACAAACACCATGCTGGGGAAGTACAGTGGCATTAATCAAAAGGCAGCATCCATCTTTCTGTGTTCAGTAAAGCCTCTCCGGTGATCGGCCAATGGCCCACGAGCTCTCACTCTTCGCTGTCACTTTAAAATATTACCAACCCTCGAAGCCTCTGTGTTCATTAGATATGCAGTAATAAGGCCTCCAGAGCCAGCGATCAAACAACACTGTCAGGGCTGTTCCTGACGGTGAAATTAGGACAAAAAGGAAAAAAAAGAAAAAAAGAGAAGTCTACTTTTATGAATGCACAAAAACAAAATACTGCAACCAAATTGGTTTCACTCTGGTTTTCATTTTATTCCTGCCAATTTGTCACTGCCTTGGTTTTCTAAAGCCCCGGATCATTCCGTCAGTCCAAGGTTTTACATTTATTGTGAACTGAAATGTTTCAACAGGTTTTACAGAGACAATATGAAGACACATTTGTCCGACAGCTAACGTTCCCAAAGTGGTGTTAATTATTAAAGTGCTGTCAATCAGTGAACACACACACAGTGATGACTGAGTTCATACTGTATTGGTATTTACCACAATGGGAACTGATGAAGATGAAGATGGTTGAACTGCACAGCTGTAATTTAAAGAAGTCTATAATCACACCCCCATAGAGCAGGCCGTAAGTACTGAAGAAAGGGGCATTTGAAAACAAGCAGGTTTATATGATAAACATGGAACATTACATTATTATTTCCCAATTTGAAAAAATGCCAAAAAGGCTCAGATTATTTATTACACACTGTGGAACTGCAGATGTTGGGAAGAAAATGAAAGCTAATTATTTAGGGTCCAGGTTAAGGTCTGTTTTTATTATAAATTATAAAAACACAGATGTGTTTTTATAATGATGATGATATGCATTATTTTATTTTCATTCAAATAAGCTGCATAACTCATTACTGGATTCATATAACATCACATTGATGTATATTGAAATATATTTTTACAATTATTTGCTGTGCAAAATTCAAACACAATGGAATAATAATTGTAAAAAAAAAACCCAAACACTGAGATGGACAGTGGAGGTAAAACGATCAGTGTAGAAGAAGCTGCTTTATTACTGTAAGAACCCACAGGAGAGCGCTTTTCTTTATACCATTAAACAATTAGTATTTAAAGAAGGAATTTGACGAGGAGCTGAGGAAACACAATTACAACCACAACCGGTGTAGTGGCTCAGTGGCTGCTGCACCCTCAGCTCTTACGACCCTCCCTCACTCCTCCATGTTGATATACAACCAGAACACACTGGGAAAATCGCTCTTAGCAGAAACCTGGGGTGTCCGTTCTTGAGTATCTGATTGCCTTTTCCAATTACCTGTGACTCCTTGAATTCCTAGCTCTCTGAGGAGTTAACGACGTGTAATGACGACGCTGGAGTGCTTGAAAGCAAAGGGGGAAAAAAAGGCTCTTAAAGTGCTCATAATTGAAGCTGAACTTCCAGCACGGGTAGAAAAACACCTACGATACAAACAAACAAACCTACGTTAGGGCCGTGGAAATGAATGTCTTAATTGTGTTAGTCATATTTTGGTAACACATTTTAATGGTCTTACGCCATGTTTCTGCGTTAATTCTACGATATTCTGCGACTGCGGGAAACAGTTTTTGTTTCACAAAGAGCCTAAGGTCACACAAACCAAAACGTTGCCTCTTGACGGTTATCAAAAGTGAGTATTGCCATTTTGTGGTTTTATAAAATGTGTCTAATTAGCTCCATGATGATTTGTCATCGACTGGACTCAGACGCCACCGAGCTTTCACACCGCCATTACCACAAATCAACATCATCCCATCTGTGACCGCCGCGTGTCGGCTTCCAAGCGAGTTAAATCAGACGTCGGCGGCAGCCATTTTAAGACAACCGTGTGGGAATAAAATAAACAAGGAGTCCAAACGGTTTATACGCTTGTTAAAGGACGTCCAGGTGTGTGGTGTGACTAACGGGGGCAGAGGAAGAGCTTCAGACGGGAGAGGAACCTTCTCACACCTGCTGCCCCTGCGCTCAACACAAACTGCCTGTGATTTCACATTATTATTCACATTGACTTTCACTCTGTCACTGCCACCGGTGAGCAAATGTGTGTCAGGAATAATATGTTACTGGAGCCTTCGCTAATGAGACGTGTTTGGAGATGAAATCAAGCACAGAACCAAGGGGGAAAAAAAGGTCTGAGGTTATTTAAATATTTTGATCTTCATGACACCGTGCAGGAGGGAACTGCAAGAAATGTTATTATTTGGAAAAACACATGTGACACAACAACAGCCCATAGATTAAACAATGTCTTTTCAGTACGTTATTACAGCACAGTGGTCGCAGAGGGAACGGCGTTAAATTCAGTTGGCACGTTATGACTCAATCACGTTGGCACCACCGTGTGCCTGGTTGTCTTATGGCTTTACTGGAGCCACTGTCCTGGACGGACTGTTCTGTGGAGACCAAGGAATAGACCGTAAATAAAGTGTGGGCCTGGGAAACAGAGTTTGTGAATACATTACTATTCTCTCAATGTGACGTCTGATTTACTGTTTTACTTTAAATACGACTTCAAATACAGCCGGACTACAGTACAGCCCTGTATTATACAGAGTGGATCTGGTTGAGCCAACATCTACATAATTAATTTACAAACGTGCTACGGATGTGGAGCATGTGATTGACAGAACAGAGGCAGCAAATATGTCACTGTGTTTAGTTGTCGATGAAATAAAAGCAATAAAAGAAAGAAAAACTACGAAAGTAAAATCTGGGCAGGTCGTTGTCGATGAAATAAAAGATAAGGAAGAAAGAAAAACTACGAAAGTAAAATCTAGTTCTTATTCATCCCACAATGAGGAAACCTACTTTATACTTTAGTTTTTTTTTTCTATTAAAACTCCTTTATCTTCTTTATCTTCTTTGACAGGATGAGTTCATCTGATGAGGTAAAAAATGCAACAAGAAACCTTATCATCCAACTTTGTAATCTTGTGTAGGTAAATTAAATTGTTTTTCTTTCTTTTTTTTCCCCAACCTTTCTTTCAATAGAGGTTATTTCATGAATTAAATTAAGCATTTCTATGTTTGTTTTCCAAACACTTTTCTTTTGCAACCTCACGTTGTGAACTGAGTCCAACTCTTGAACAGAGTGTATTTTAATGACTGAGCTCGTGCTCCATCACCCCCCCCCCCCTCCTCCTGAGTCACAGCTGTATACACCAGGGTTCATAAAAGTTTAATGTTATGGCTCCATACAGTAACCACAGTATAGCTATTATAATTATAACTGAACTTTAGATTGAGAAGGTGAAAACCGATGAGCCGAGGTTTATTAGAACATTATTAAAACATGTTTCCTTTTGCCTGTTGGCCTGAATGGGCCTCGGTCTTTTTTCTCTGCTCAAAGAATCAGTCACGTGCACAAACACTCAGTCGACTTGTGTCTAAACCGACCAGACGCCTGTTTGCAAAACTGAACCACAACCGAAATACAGACTGTTGGAGTTGTTTAAAACAAAAATATAAAAAAATCAAATAAAGAACAGCATTCTTCCTGGCTATTCTCTACAAAAATAAAACACAGCATCAGAATAATAGAGTGTCAAATACATGAATGAAAACAGATAAGTGTTCAGTAACTATTAAAATATAAATAAAAAGTATTTATATGTAAATGGTATTTAAGATACCTAAAGGAAAAAATAAAAAGACAAGCTACCGCCAATGACACCTCAGGTAATCTGGTTGGTATTTCCTCACAAAACCACCAGTTAAATGGTATTGTATTTAATTGACCACAAATAGGAAATGACACGACATTACCACAGTCTCACACCGTTCTCAAACAGTCACTTCTTACCAGCAAACGTTGCAGGAAGAAAATGAACCCGAGCTATTTTCGTTCACGTCTACCTGAGGTCAAGTTGCTAATGATGCCGTCTGTTTGTTTTTAATTGGAGACCTGTGTGACACACAGTTCAAATGATGAAAGGCACTGCTCAGCCGGAGCCCACTGCTGCTGTGACCTTCAAGGAAACATCATTACTCAACCTCATATGGGTAATGATTGAAACGACTTATACAGTATGACCACCACGCTGCTGCAGTCCAGTCCTGAGAGGGTAGAAGGAAATGCCCCTGAGGTGGAGGGGCTACAGTATAAGAACAGAGAAAATTATCTTTAAATAACTAAATAACAACAACACGATATTGTTGATATTATTTTTCTCCCCCTCTTTTTTTACCTCTTTAAAAATGTTCTATTTTCATTGTACTGTAACGCACTTTTTAATGTCTTGTTGTTGAAATGTACAAGATGTATTTTTGTCTTTCTTTTTTCATTGTACTGTAACGCATTTTTAATGTCTTGTTGTTGAAATGTACCTTACAAATAAACCTGGTTTTTGTTGCTGTAGACAATCCTTTTTACAGCTTCTTCCTCAAACTATGGGTTCGATTCCCAGAGGAACCACCTGCTTGATAAAGTTAATCCTCCTCCGTAAGTGGCTTTGGATGAAAGCGTCTGCTAAATGCATTAAAGTAAATGACTTTACGACTAATCCATAATAAAATGTTGTGAAAATGTCTTTAAATATTAACACATCCATTCAGCAAAGTCTACTGCAGCTCTGTACTAAGTCTGTGCTTCACATAATGTAGTTGATGTCCCAGTCACCAGATGTTGTACTGAAAACACGCCACAGTGAAATGTATTGATCTTTGAGTTAGTGTTATATTGAAAGGTGGGGTAAAATGAATAAATGCACATTTATTTATTGACGAGTTCACAGTGTCCTGCTGTCTATTTGGGTTAAACTGCCTGTCTACACTATTACAGTAGGCTATAACTAAGAATAATAAAAATTCAAATACTTTTTGCATCCGATTATAAACCACGGTGTAAAAACCACAATGTCCTAATGAAAACGGCAAATTTGAGAAAAATAAAAGGCACGCCTTGACTTGTTCACTTCCTGGTTCTCTTCACGGTCGGCCTGCCCTCCTCTGGGTCCTGCTACTACATCAGTGTATCTTTGGCTGGGGATAGTTTCCGGGCTCCTGCCCACCTCAGCCTCATAATACAGCCCAGACCATCTGCTGCATATCAGTACCAGCCATTTAACAGGACTCGGCCAGATCATCTGACTAACCCTGGTTAGTTATGTTTCTGCTAAAACCCTCGCTTGGCTGACAGCATTTTGCCCGTCTGCCTGAATAACCTTTTGTCTTTGCTTGCTCTAAAAGTCACTCACTTGCACAAACAGTAATTAGCCTCTCTGACCAGACACCTGCTTGCATAATGGAAACTCAAACAACCCTGTTAAAGGCCAATAAAACTGTGTGAGAATTTTAAAATATAATAATTTTACACAGAAGACCATAAAAAAGAGCTACAGTTAACTTAAAACAAGTAAAATATGGAGGGGAAAAAACTGCGGAAATGAAATATTTAGATAAACCAATGTCTCTCCGAGTCATTCTTGACAATATTAATTAAAATGGCACTGCTAGTGTTGAAGTAAGTGCAAATTGAAGGGGGAAATCTAATCTGCAGTAGTGCATTTTAAATCGTGTTTTTTTCTTTTTTTAGAATTTTTATTTCATCAGTTTGTTGCAAAATTAACCATAAAAACCAACTGACTTCTTTTCAAATTTAATCTCTTTTGCGATCATTTTAACGATTGTAAAGGCTGCAAAACTGAGGCATTGGTTATGAAATGGTCAAGTCGGTTCAAGGAGGACAGAAACAAGTCACAGTCTGCTAAAGTAGAGCGATGGTACTGAGTCAGTGGGTATATTTGAAGGAAAAAGTTTTTTTACAATGACCTGAAAATATAGAATATTTGAAGGAAAAAGTTTTTTTTACAATGACCTGAAAATATAGACAGAATAGATTGTGGCAATAAAGGGAAATTAGATGGAGTAATTAAAACCCTAGCTGAGTTATTTCAGCATTGCTCCATTTGCCACCCTTCAAAAACTCTATTTGCTGAAGTAACAGTGCTTGGTGTTGTAGAAAACTGCATTGACGAGCCAATAATTTTCAGGCTGTGTTCCAGAAAAGGAAAAGACAAAGTTGACGGGCAACATCACAGTGTTTGCCTCCAGCATTCAGTCATTTTTAACCCAAACACTGATTGTTCAAACTGCTGCTCCCTTCATTGTGAGACTGTCTCTGTGACTCCAGAAAGGAGGTTGCTGTGCCAGCGTTTGATGAATTGGTTATCTAAATGCATCACCACAGGCCTTGGTTGTGTGGTCGTTTTTCATAAGGATTAACAAAAATAAATGTCCCAGTTCATACACAGCACACACCAGGGCAGAGGCAGCGAATTCCAAGAAGAACAACACAGGAGCCCTCACATTTCAGTAAATCATCAGCCCTCCGATCAATAACATGTCAGACTCAAACTTCCTTAATATTCAGTCAAACACATTTACACTCGATTTCCTCCGGTTAATTGATTCCCCTCTCATTAAGGCAATGATTGCCTTCTTGCCCACTCTCAGGTTTCTTTTCTGGTGCTTGAAATTTTTTTCATTATCTGGTTTAATTAATTAAAAGCATCTAATTCATGGCTGACTCCTATGTCTGTCATCGTAGCACCTGCTCTACATAATCTTAACGGGGATTTTGGAGCAGTTTGGCTCGGATTAATCATCCATCCTTCACTAAAGCAGTGATTAGTCTAACAGCTCTTCTGTGATGTTGAGATGGTAGAGGGGAATACAGCGACGCGAGATGCGTGCGTCCAGTAGCATGCATCTGCAAACACTGTTCCGATTACATGCAGCAAAGAAAACTTTTTTTTTTTTTACTGAGGGGGAAAACTCCAGACCCGGTGCTTCTGACACTGTAATGAAAAAAGAAAATCCCTCTGTGCCCTGTCTCCTCGGGGTGCCACACAAACATTAGCTGCTGCCAAAAATGCTCCAGCTCTCTGACAGACGGTGAAATCAGTGCAGTCACAAAAGTACTGCGCCTGTCAACGCACACCTGTGTGAAAATGCATGAAAGAAAAAGAGTGAAGAATATTTTTATTTTACCTGAATATGGAGCACGTCTTTCCATTTCGCACACCTCAGCACAGATAATGAAAATGTTGCTGCAAACACGGCCGAGACCTGCACTTTCTCTCTCCTGACAAGAGGGAGGGAAGGAAGGACGGACAGACGGAGGGAGGGAGGGAGGCAGAGAGAGGGAGCGAGAGAGAGAGAGAGGCAGAGAGAGCGAGCGAGAGAGAGAGAGAGAGAGAGAGAGAGAGAGAGAGAATGAACGGGGGCCAGGCAGTGGGATCAGATCTAAACATTTTGCCAGAACAAATTTAATTAAGAAAACAGCCAAAGCCTCAAAAAAAAAAAAAAAAAAAAAAAACATCATCATCATAGTTACTCGGGCATTTTTGAGGTTTAATAATGGACAACATTTCAGAGATTATGGAGCATTTTGGCTGGTGGTTTTAGTATTTATTATTGTGGTTTTAGTGATCATTGGAATACTGTCGTGGACGCATCAAAGTTCTGTGCGTTCAGACAAGACAGCAAAAAAAGATGGTGCGGCATTAGATATGACCATGTCCAAAATACGTTGCCCTGAACTTTGACCCTGAATGATTATTTACATCCAGGCAATGTAATCTTGTAAACACAGACTTGGAACTCTATTGTTTGATAAACAAATATATCTAATTTATCTTTGTTCGCAGCATGACACTGGAGTGTAATATCTGAATAGATATCTTTACAGATTTGAAAGTGATGAACTCCTACTCCTACCCCAGCAGCTTATGATCCTGTCCGTTAATCTTTCTGTTTGGGGCAAATTTTGTCAAAATGTATAAATCTTTTGTTATTTAGAGGCTTGAATTCCAGTTATGTCTCATTATTTTAGGATAATTCTGAGGTGAAAAAACAAACTATATTCTGAGTGTATGTGTATTTGTATATTATTATTTGTGTGTGTATTTTGCATCTGTTTGCTTAACCGTATTAAAGAAATTCAATCACAAACTTATAGCGATATGGCTGACAAATACCCCATCTAGTGGATCAAATAGGTAACGCATTCTATTGACTATATATAATTAAAGAAACAATATTATAAGAAAAACAACAAACACAGCGAATAAAAAACCCCAACGCGTTATCTCTCTTTTAAACAAGGAATCCAGTAGGAGTTTGTTGGAAATAAATGTATAAAATAAACAAAACTGGGAACTTGTGGGCAAACTGCGTTTGTGAAATGGATCATACCAAAAATCGCAATGTAAGCCCCCCGTCCCCCAAAAGACAACAGATCCGAGTTATGATCGTTGTTCATAATCAATACGTGATATTACATTCTCGCGAGATTTTAGTCTGTTACCAACTCACTGCCGTCTTGGATACAGCAGTTCTACCCTTTCACCGTAACCCGGGAAAGGTGACCACAGAAGCGGGTAGCATCGGAAATTTCTCGAGGTTTCGTTTTCGAATACCAGTTTCGAGTTTCTAAACTTTTACCGACACAAAAACAATGACTTTCTGTGATGTCGCTGGAAAAAGTTGGTAGCTTACCTGGCAAAACAGCGAGCTAACACTGGTTTGCTAACGTTAGCTTGCTAACGCTAACGTTAGCAAACAGCTGATCCCAGTCTCCTAACATCGGGTCAGAATAAGTTGGAAAAAGTTTGGATTGTGTTATCACGAGGACATCGGAATGAATGCGGATATCTAGCCTCATTCGCTAGCTTCATCAAGGGTATGTGTTGTGTATCTTTATACGTTGTTCAGCCAAGTTTAAAAACTTAGCCGACTTGGCGGCTCCGACTACTAACTGGATACTGTGTTTTGAAATAAGCCATTCTATCTAATGCTTCAAGTTGTAGATAGAAACAACACTTCTTATAATGGCTTCATGATAGTAGACATCTACGCTGCTTGTGTAACACTTATTGTGTTGTTATCTTGGATGTTAATATCAATCCATAAGATAGCCTTTCTTGTGACTATTTCCTGGACACGTAAGGGCTATGACATATTCCGTTAGTAGTATCCTTTTCTACTCGGAATGCCCTTTTTATATATCGTTGTGACTCATCACTCCATGATAACAACATGATGTATCTACTCCAACACGAAATTCATGAAACGCATAGCTAAAAGATCTAATAATAATTGTGCTTTAGCGGTAAGCCGGTGTACACAAACTTACACAAGGCTCCTGTGTTTTATGCATTGAATTCTCTATCCTCTTTATAGTACCATATGGTTAAGGTACTCTTGTTGCTAACCTGTTCCAAAATCAAAGTTTGATGCAAAATTGATGGTAATGTTTTAATGCACCCGAATGGTTACGTTTATATTGCTGAAGTGATGCCTGTTCTAAGCCGGATATGTTAGATTCTTGACTCGATTCTAAGTAGGCTTGTTGACAGTGAATGATTATCCTTGTTCGAAGATTACTCGTTGTTTTAACATTCATCTTGTTGTAATTCGATGTCTACATCATTGAGTGACAGCACCTGGACTCTGCTTTTCACAGCTGTAGCTCACAGTCAGTGTTGTTAGTGCGCCATCTTGGATTTCACTCAGTTTGTATTGAGTTTAAGGGAAATGACCCGCAGTCAGTCGGGAAAGTACACTTTAGTTCTTTATGCCTTCCTAGAATCGTTCCTTCTCGAAACACCCTTTCCGCAAATAGGTCATACCTCCCAGTGACTGGTTTCATTAAACACATGTCAATGAACTTTATGTATTTTAATGGTTTGAATTGAACTTTTTTTAATTTTGAGAGGACATACTTTGTCTTCAGTCAGCTGGTAAAAACACAGGTGTGGCATCTGTCTGACAGCCATCATTCACTGACACTCAGTTGTCCCTTTTAAAAGAGAAGTGTCTTTTCTATTGCTGATCTATGCAGTTTATGTCATGTAAGCTGGCATTGATGAGTCAACGTGATTCTATGTATTCTTTTGTAAGCTTGAAAGTATGTGCTCTGTACCTGTGTTAGGGTTAGGGTGACTCATTTATCCCAGTTTGATACAGTTTCTGTTCTTTCATTTTATTGTTTGTAGTCATACTGGATTACAAAGCAGTTTTTAATACTCTGCTGTCGATGCAGAATTTCTCCTTCATTCTGACAGCCTGGCGTAGAACCGGAAGGCAGCAGCATATGATTGTTCAGCTTCCCTCATAAAGGAAAACATGTGACTTGCTTCCTAGTTTAATTTATCGACAGTATTTGCATGGTCCAGTAAAATTATTGTAATAAGTTTGTCCAAAAAATTGTCGTTTATTGACACAGGGAGTGTATGGCCTTTCAAGCCACAACATTTGTTCTCTACTGAAGCATTCAATGGCAGTACAGGTGTTTTGAGTAAACATCACATGACTGACGTGTCACAATTTCCACTTTGTTTATCATCTCTTGTGAATACCCTTAGAAGAATGTCCTCCTGTAGAACCGGTTTTAAATTGCAGTGTCATCTGCTTCATTACAAGCTTTTGTAACAACAGCATAAAAGATATTTAAAGATACGCGTGGCTTGTTTGCATTATGTCTTAACAGTCTTGCTTTCTTTTCTTTCTGGTGTCTTGAAGTGTTTGAAAGAAATGAGGAGCAGTAAAAAGGCAGAGGGGTCTCTAAAAAGCTCTGCTCAACATCTCACAGATCACAAGATTGATACAGGTATTTACATTTGTGCTCAGTTCAAATTTTAAATGTGTCATATTGTTTTTAAATGACATTTACTTATAAAAAAGTTTTTTGGTTTTGTTTTTCTCTGTCAGACTTGGCAGCTGCATGGAAAGGTTTGTCTCAGTCGAAAGCTGCTGTGAGTACTTGACTTTACCATATCCTAAATGTAAAACATGACTCACTGAACATGATTTTTTGTTTTCAAAGGATTTGACATATTAAATCTTTGTCTAGTTGCGGCATATAGAAAACCATTTAGAAGCGGTTCCAGGAACAGGTGTTATGCTGGACTCTGTCATGAATCCCATTAAGGAGAAATCCTCTCAGATTATCCTGTCCAGAAGTGAGTCTTTCCAATATTTTTAAATGAATTATTTAGAATTTACTTATAGTTAGTTTCTGACAAAGCTAAAATGTTAAGTATCTTCTGCATCCTTAGATGGGATACAAACCAAGAATGGTGGGTCTTCAAAGCACAGAAGAAGTCGGAAGAATCCAGAAAAGAGCAGCTCCCGTAGTCCATTGCGAAATGCAACACAGGACAGCAATGTCTGCAGGAACAATGGCGTAGAATGCAGGGACCAGTTAACCCCATACAGGTAAAACAACTGCTTCAAATGTGTTCATTAATTACTGTGGTATATTTATGTTTAATTAATGTCTATATATGTTGCCAAACATATGTCAGAATTTCAAAGTTTTGCTATATCTGTAGTGCATGTGCCAAAAAGTTCTTGTTTGTTTAGTTTGTTGTATCCTCAGGAGTTTACATAATATAGGTTGACTTCCTGGTTCCCTGGGTGGGGGCTGTTCTATTCTAGTAACAGCTGAATAAGACATTGTTTGTACTTCATTCTACTTAGATATTTTCATTGTAATTGTTGTCTTAATGCTTTGTTTAATCAGACAGACATTTTCTTTCATCTAAACAACTCCTGGTCCTCAAAGCTCTGGGCTTCAAGGCTTCTGTCAAGACACCGTATGTTCTTGACAGCTCTGAACGGCCTGTAGCTAATGAGCTTGAAAAACCTTCAAAACCTCAAAGCATTACAGTTGACAGTGCAACAAACGGCTGAGCTGAGTTTTCCAAGGTGTAGGTGTGTTGGAAAATATTGCAGCAAAATCCATGATTTGACCACTTGCTGGAAAGATTAATAAAATGGTTACAAATAAAATATAGGGTTTTTAGAGGAACTTATTAAGACTGAAAGATTTAAAAAATGTCAAATTTGCTGGAAAGATTAATAAAGGGGTTACAAATAAAACACATATGGGGTTTTTAGAGGAATTATAAAGACTGAAAGATTTAAAAAATGTCAAAAACTACAACTCATAAAAGTACAGATTATACATTTCATGCATTTCTTAAAGTTAGTAACATTTTAGACTTTTGTGGTCTGTGATAATTATTTATATATTTTAATACAAAACGGCATATTTTTAACCATTACATTACGATTTAAAAATGTCTTTCCTTGACACATATATTTCTGTAATCTACTCTGTCTCCAGATTGGCCGCCCCACCTTCACATCCATCTTCTCAGCAAGAGATGCTCACCTTCGAGTCAGTACCAGGGTCTTCAAACTCCTCCTCAGATCCTCTGCTTAGCCAGATGGTCTACCAGAGAGACACCAGAGACAAGCAGACAGACAGGGACTTGGACAGTACACACTCCTCAGCTCTGATGAGCACAGAGGTCCGATACCTCAATGATCTGCCAGCCCTGGAAACCCTTAAGACCAATGGATATCAGTCACCTCTCACCACTGATAGAGCTCCTGTAAGGGAGTGGAATGGGGATAATAGAACTCCAAATGCACATCTTGATTTCAACAGCCAACATTCAAGTCCATATTTTGCTTCATTGCCGGGCTCCTTACCCCGGGGGGAGGGCACGCCTTCCTCAAGCCCAGGCTCTGCTTCCCAGCGTTTAGAGAATCTTAGGCGACACCAACCAGATGATAAACTAGAAAAACTCAAAGAGCGCATCCGACGACAGAGACAGCATCTGGAAGAGGCTGCAGAGAAAAGTAAGGTGCTGGGTTTTCAGGAGCAGCCCATCACTGCAGCTGTGGAAACCAACATATCTGCTCCCACCGTCAAAATACGGAAAGTTGCACCTGCTCCACCTGCACCTATTTACAGAGGTATTTTTGCAATGAGATTTGCCACAGTTTTTGATTGTCTGAAATTTCAGAAATCTGACACGGCCTAGTGATTTGAGGATATAGAGACTGATTCTTCAATTCTTCGATTCAGGGTTTAACAGCACTGAGACAAAGATTCGGACGCCTGATGGGAAAGTTTGGAAGGAGGAAGAGTTTCATAACCTCAGCAGAGAAATATACAGAGACCTTACGCAACAGTTTGCTGGTAAATGTAGAACATATTTTCAGTATGACTGTTTTTGTGTATGCTTGCTAAAGTATGTGTAACAATTGCACTTGTTGTTGATCTTTAATCTTTTAAATTTTATTTTGGTTAGCTCTTGTATCCCATTGTAGGCAAAGCTTTAATTCTGCTTTAAATGAAGAAGGTTGTGTCCTTTCTGTGTAACTATCTTTGGGTTTCACTTGTGCACAGAGCTCACCAAATCCAGACATCAACGGCAGAGGGAACAGAAAACCGACATGTCCAAGGAGAAGAGGCCCTCCAAACCAGTCAGGAAGGTCCACAAGGCCGCTGCTGCTCCTGACCTAAATGCAAAACCAGGTACAACGATCCTCTTATATGTGTAAAGCTCGGTCAGCCCTATGATCTATTTTTTTCTTGTTGCCGTAGGATAACTTATCATGTGAGGCAGTCTAATTAAATCTGCCCAGGGTTGAAAAATACAGCGTGTTTAAAACAATAAGTTAATAACCCAGTGTTTGTCTGCCTTCTGGATGTTTCCAGTGTCTGTGATTTTTGTCTTACGTTTTTACCTTGCACGCAGTATCCCAGATTTTAGCTCAGTAATAAGTGGGTTCATGCTATTGCTTTTTTAATGCTGTCCTTAATTGCTCAAAATCCCATTAAAATCAAATCACTAGTGAATTAATTCTAATCCATACCAGTGTCTCTTTCCATGTTTTGGCTGTCCCAGGGGCTGTTTGTGTTCCAAGAAATGAACATCAGCAGTTGGCTGATTTCGAGGCTATGTTAAGATTGTAATTCCTGCAGAAATGTTCAGCATGTATGACATGCTGTTTGTGACTAGTCAGTAGCTTAGAGGCACATGGTATGCAGACTGAAGGGAGTATACCACGGTAACCCCTGGCAGCTAAGTAAACTGAACTCATTCATAAAGATCCTCAGAGCAACACATGTAAACATCTTCAGTGAAACAATCTGTGTTCACTAAATCACAATTTAGTGAAGGTGTTAAGTTAATAAAATCTGTAAGGTATGGTTTATCCCAAGTAGTGCACTGGTGATATATTTGAGGTCTTACTCTGTTATTGTTGTCTTTGTGGGTTTATGTCGACTCTGTGCTGCTTTTGCAGTCTCTCTGTTTCATGCTAACGTGGTACTATAAATAGCCCCCTAAAATCTGTGACCAGGATCAGTTGGCTTGTTCACCCGGTGGTAACAGCTGCTGGACTGAGCTCGTTTAGCTATAGTTCCAGGAACTGTTCTCAGCGAAAAATGCTGTTGAACCCGGGAACTACAAATGTATACCACATTTTGGTACTAATCCTGGTTGCAGAACAGCTTTAATACTTAAAATCAGCCCAGAGGTCAAACTGGAGCAGATGTGCATTGCAAAAAAAAAAAACCCAACTGAAATCTACTGTACTCTAACAAAACAAAAAGCTTCAGTGAACAGCAACACTCTCTTTCAAAATCTTTCTGCAGGGATCAGTGCTGCATCTTGGCGAGATGGTCAGAAACTGGTGAAGATGGTACTGGGTCCACCTCCCAAACCAAGCAGAGAAACTGACCTGTCACATCAAGTTGATGGACCTATCGAAACAGGTAGAACCCAAAAACGTTCACCCTCACAGTTGTAAACATATTAGTAGATCTGTGTTTTTGTCGTGATGTAATCCATTTTTTAATGACACGCTCCAGTGAGCCGGTTTTATCCACTGTGTAATCTGTTTATCTCTGCGCTTCTCATTTGTGTAATGGTTTCTGCGGTAAAAAGAAATGGAGGGGCATAAACTGTAAAGGTGATTACTATTGTCCTTAAAATTAAACTGCTATTTTGAGATATTTCAGCTTCAACTCAGAAAAGCCCTCTGAATTTTTAAATTTGAGTGGTTTGTTGAATAAGATTTATTTTCAAACATTTTGTTCGTCGACTCTGTTAGTAGTGTTTTCATTTGCTTTTGCTTTTAATGTGGCAATCTAGATGAGCCGTTATTTGTCTTAAAAGCCAAAATCAAACAGCAGCAGTAATAACTGAGTCTGATGTTTAAGACAACCAATTATACTAGATAAATGCTCTGGAGCCACCACTGCACTAAGAAACACACACACACTACTGTACTTCCTCTGGTCTATTTCTTAGCCTCATTTTCTCTAGGAGCCATTGACCGAAAAGAATAAAAATTGAAAGGTTGTTCTTGTTGGATGCATAATTAGACTTGGCCTCTTTTCCAGAGGTTGTTGCCAGTGCAGATCGAGGCTCTTGGGGAATAGCTGGCTAGACGAGGAGACATAATGGGGACAGTTACCAACGCCACATTCTAATGCACTGTTGGTTTTTTTCTCTGCAAAGTCTAGAATTTCTAATTTTGCTCCAGGTTAAAATCGCCAGTGCAAACACAAATGACAAGCCTTCTTTTACATGTGTGAAGTTTTGGATACTTGAATGTAAACCTCTACTCTTGTCTTGTTTATAATATTCAGCTTCCCCTCATCGTTCTGGTTCAGGCCCACATTCAAAGTCAAAGCATCAGCCCCGCCCTCACAGCAAAGAAAGGCCTCTCAGTGGACATAAAGAACAATTGAATGGTCACTGTGCAGCCGGATCTACTCTCCCTCAGGAAAAGGCGTCGCTGGGTGTGAGCAAAGATCTTTTGTCGGCTGACATTCAAGGAATACTGGATGATCTTCAGCTAGACTATGAATCAACCGAGAAGGTGGAGAGGGCTCGCCAAAGGTCACGATGTGAGAGCCGTGGTAAGCGAGGGAGAGGAGGATCGGGATCGCGGACGAGAACTCCAATATCTGCTTGGGGAACAACTGTGGTCACACGTAGCTCCTCCAGAGGATGTCGCAGTGCCAGCCCCACAACAAACAGATCGGAAATGGCCAACGTGGCTGACGCAGGGTCGAAAAAGCGGCATTATGATGCAAATGCCATCCGCCAGTACATTGTCCAGCAAAAAGAGGAGAGAAAGAAGCGTCAAGAAGAAGAGAAGAGAGCACTCAGGGAGGAGACGGAAAGGAGAAACCACAGACTGCAGGAGCTCTACAGGAAGCAAAAAGAAGTTGCTAGAACTGTTCCTTCTGAGCTACCTGTGCCTTCTGTACAAAAGCATCTGCAATTGACCTACAACAAACTGCTGCTGGAGGAGTCCCAGCTGAGCGAGGAGGCCACATTGATGCACATCGATGCTCCTTTCAGTGAAATGGTATTGTACCTACGTGTGAACATTGTCACCTTAACAACATACAGTATAAACCCTGAATTAAATGATTCCTTCTTCCTGCAGAGGCCCATGTACCAACCTTCTGGAGAGTCGGACAAAGAGAACCTTAGGGTAGATGCACCACAGAGCCCCTCCAGCAGTGACAGGTCATTGAATGAACAACCACCTGCGTTATCCAGGTACACACACGCACAAAAACACTCACAAAACTGCCTGTCCTATAAACTAAGAAAAATTACAAATAAAGCACGACAACTTAAATCAACATACTCGATGTTTTATCATGTATTGATTATGTAATCACCTCCTATATTTAAAATCTGCTTTTGCTGCTCAATCTGCAGCTGCAGCTTTTAGTCTAAGGAAATTTTCTTGTATTAGATTTGTAGGTAAAACCTCAACCGTAAAATTTGATGTGCATTACTTATAATAATGACCCGAGAGCTGTAAACTTTCTGGTAATTAATTTGAGTAATTGACTTCTTATTATGGAATATACCGGACCTTCTGATGCCAATGTTTTGTATCAGAAGATCCTTTGATATAAGAGAAAATACTTCAGTAATCCCTCATCGAGGATTCACTAAAACATTGCATTGTTAAGTTAATTTAAATAGCATTGGTTGTTTGGAGCAGTTAAACTCAAAATCATAGCTACACGTTTTGTCAGGAATAATAAAGTATGAAGCCAAAAGAATACACATTATATATATATATATGTTGGTTTGCAGTGTAATTTTAAACAGTAAACGCTAATAATTTGTGCATTCTTGGTGCATGTCTTGTGAAGTCTCCTGACTGTGTCATGAACAGTAACTGTTTGTTTCCAGATTTTTCCTGGAACATTTCTTGAAAATCCCTTTTTCTCAGATCTTAACCAAACAAAAAACTCAAAGTACTGTTACCAGTGATACTGCATGAAGTTAATTCTCCCTGGAATGCAAACACAGATGTAAAGGACAAAGGATTTAACTTTGCTCTAAATATATTAAGTAACTTAAGTAGTAACTTTAAGCATAGTTTGACTTTTGAAAGTACTTGTGATTACTTCGGTCAGCTTCAAGCTCGTTTAAAACTCGTTTGGTTTTTCTAGTAATTTTAACGCTTCAAGTAAATGTATGTGATAATTTGACCATCAAGTTTTTGTTTTTCTGTCTAATGTTACAGGAATGATCTGGATGGCGTCGCTGACGCTTTACGTCCGGCAGACAATCACAGCCCTGCTGTTCGACCCAAAACTGCACCCAGCAGCCACGTGCCAACTCCTGTTGGTGACAACCTTCTCTCTCAGCTCCTTAGGCTTGAGATGGCAATGGCAGGGGCAGAAGTCAGGCGCCATGACCCACCAGCTACAGTATCTACTAATCGGTCTAATTCAAAGATTTCCCGCATTGAGGCTCTCAAGGCCACAGCTGCATCCCTCTCCAACCGTATAGAAAGTGAAGCGAGGAAGATCGCTGGAGAAGGGATCAACTACGGTACAGCAACTTTAGCAGACGTTGACGGTATTTTGGCTCCTCCCTCCGAAACTAATCTTGAAAATGGATGCTGGCCAGAAACCGGTGTCACAGAAAATAATAATAATAATTCAGGAACAAATGCCCAGAGAATCTTAAACGGTACCGGTCATAGTTTATATGATGCCACCTTTCTTCCAGGAGTAGGCAATCTGCATGCATTCAGAGGAAAGAAAGAATTGATGAATACGCATATTATTTCTACCAGTCCACAAACATCCGGTGGTGATGTAACAAGGCAAAATCTCAGTTCTACACAGGAACATAGAAAAATGCTCAATGGCTTGGAAAAGGAGGAACTGAAGTATATAAAGGACCGGAGTAAAAGGAACGACAACGCTGAGAATCAGGTGGAACTCCATGACTCCAGCGCTGGTTCTATCAGTGAAGGGCCCATACTGAGTGAAGCCAGTTTTTCAGAGGATGAGGCACACTCGCCTCTTCATGCCACTAACAGTGCATTTACACCAGCCAATGGTGTGGAGGCAGTGGATTACTGCGCTGGTCAAGGTCAACGAAAGGATTTTCAGCGTCTATCTGAGTTCCAGAGGGAGGCAGCGAAGTGCCCAGCCCTCACCTCCACATTTACACTGCAGGACAACAGTAATGCAGCCTGGGAGGAGCTCAACAAAGGAAGCCCTTTGAGCGTTATCAACATTTTCACAAGGAACCTGAATAAGCACGTGAAAGGTTGGTTTTTGAAACTTGATAATGTAGTACCTTGATTAGATTATACCTGTATATAAAGATGCACTTTTATCAGATGTCTGTCATTTGGTAACAGAATATCAACACACACTAAAAGTAATTCTATATTCTTCTTCTGCTTCACTTCTTTCCTCGTAGTGAATGGACTGAACTCTCCCTCTGCCCAGTCTTTTGACTCTGGAAATGGTCTCAGAGATTCACCCGTCTATGAAGACGACTTTGTGTCACCACAAAGCTGCAGAACAACTAGCCAGTCAAGGAAATCACCGAGGTACAGAGAAGACTATGACAGACAGTGCAGTGCAGTGTTTGCTTAAAATGACCACTAGGTGGCATTCATGTCACACTCCTCAAAAGCCCAGGCCTTGTTTTCAGGGTTTTTTGTTCGGTGGTTTGGTCTTTTTTTAGGACAAGGAACAAATTGTTATGTCTTTTCTGAATGATTTCTTTTTATAAATCAAATGTGTTGAATTGGATCCCATAATCCTCTCTACCACCAGTGTCAACAGTCACTTTGAGGAGCTGATGCGGAGGTCTCCCTACGACAAGGGCAGTGAGGGCATCAACTCCCACCGCTCATCCTTTCAGTCACCTGTCCACTCGCAACATCTCTCCTCTGATTCGCTCTCTGTTTCCTCACCACGCTCAAGGCACTCTGGTAGGAATAAAGGTGAAGATGACATCTGTTTAATTTTCTGAAATCTTTTTAGTTACCAGAGCTGGTGCACAGTCTAACCCTTTTCTTTATAGGTGCCAAATCAGAGAGAAGTGATGTCACTCTGGTGGAAGCGCAGCGCAGCCCCTGCTCACCTCTGTCAGAAGTTTTATCTTCTGACTCCAGGAAGAGGGGCTCGGACAGAAGCTCCTCCCACAGCAAGGCAAAAAGTGTCCACTCTGGTGACACTTTGGGAGAATGTTTGAATCGTTCTCATCACAGGTAGTAATAATGATGTTATTGTATTAGAGGGTTAATGAGACTTAAGTTGACTAGTGAAGAGAATTGTCAAAATAAATAAATAGAAACAAGCCATTTCTATATTTAGGGGTTTCAATGTCATGAAACATGAAGCTGATTTTTATCCAGTTTATGTAACATTAAATTTGTTGGTCACATTGTCACAACTGTTTTATAACAAACATGTTATTTTAGTTATTGACTAGAATTGTAAAGATATTAAAATCTCTTGTCACTCTGAAGTAAGTATTTCTTCCCCTAACATTAGGGTCATTCCTGTTATTTGCTCTTCCAGCCTTTTAAATACCTCCACTCAGCGTGACTGTAATTACCCAAAATGTTAATTTATGTGGGCATGACCAATTACTAAAACTGCACTCACACATCCCAGGTTGAGAATGCCAACCCAAACAGTCTGTGGCTTGTTGTTCCCTTAAGTACACAGAGGTTTAAGTAGCCTTGCGGTGCCTAGCAACAGGAGGGGCCTGCAATTTGACCCAAGACAGAAAACAGTGGTTATTTTGTGTAGATGTGCCGTCCGGGTGGCCCGGGGGGTACAACCCGTTTTGCGCCTGGTGGTAACATTTGAGCTTTCTAATGTGGACCACGTGAACTCAGACAGCAGATTCCTGTCATTCTAAAGAGACATCAATGCATCCTTTTTACATTTGCACCACTATTTCAGTGGGAGCATGCATTTGTTTTTGAAAAGACTTCAGGAAATGTGTTTTTTTTTGGTTCGCCTCACAGTGACTTATTATTAGTATTATAGTATTAGTAGACCTATCATCATTTGTTGTTCAAGGGACTTTGTGTATTGTATGTTATTGATGTGTTTATTAATATATTTTCTTAAAAACATGTTTATGTCTTACATTAAAGTTAACCCCTAGAAAGTATTTCAACATGAATAAATACAAATTACCATCAATTTGTGAAGGAATACGAGATTACAAGTTAAAGGCATGTTGATTAGTAACATTTGTTTATTGTTTGTTGATTGCATTCACAGTTTGGGGCGTGACGGAAGGAAATCTTCGTCAGTCACACCGAAACATGCCTCTCCTTTGGCTTCTTCAATTTCTGGTTCTCCACCGGGGGAAGTGTCACCAAGTGATTTTGTAAGAGGAGATAACAAGAACACTGGCACCACAACCCAAAATATCAGAGAGGAGACCGGGAACAAGGGTAAATTGACTCAGTTTTCAGTTTTTGCCCTGAGATAGTTTGTGCTAATTCGACGAGGATACAGTTCTCGTCCACGTAGATGCTGATCTGTCTGTAACCTTGTTATGTTTCCATGTTTCCCCCGGCAGGTGATCTTCACTATTCACCTGCTGTTCTGCAGCAGCGTATGGCTGCAGAGTTCCAGTACCTAGAGTCCATTGAGGAGTCTGTTCGACAGCTGGACAACATGGAGAGGTTGATGTGTGTCACGATGGCTCAGCAGGAGAGTAGCTCCCTGGCACAATTGCTCAAAGTAAAGTATTTTCTAAGCACATTTTCTATATATATATTGTATATATCGTAAAGAAAATATGGTATGAGAAGTTTAACGCTGAAATTTATATGTTGGCACTCCAGGCCAAACAGCAGCGCCACGAGCATGACCTCTATGAGCTGAAGATCAAGGCTGAGCGAGAAGCTCTGGAGGCACAACTACAGTTGGAAGAAAATCGACAAAGAATGACAAGGGTAGGTCATGCCATGGAAATCAGTGCTGACCCCTTTGGTGTTGGTTGTGGCGTATTACTTTTTCTATTCTTCTTGATAATGTGTATTGTTTTATTCAGGCTCATATAGAACTACAGGAGAAATTGGCAGGGTCTCAAAAAGAGACGCTGGAAGGCCTCCAGGAGGCAACTACTAAGATGATGAGTCAACAGGCTGAGGCAGCACAGCACACAGCAGACGCTGCCCGACACATCAAGGAGGTTAGCAATCACTGCCTCTCCTGCTGCCTGGAAAGCAGCCCGTGTCTTCATTCAGTAACAAAAGCCAATAGATTTTTTTAAGTTACAGCAAGCAAATAACAATAAAAGTGAATACTTGATCTCTTTATCTGTTCCCGTCTGTCAGATGACAGAATTGGCACGGACTCAGGTAGTGGGAGCTTTGGTTGTCGCTCCGGCTCCCAATAAATCCATGTTGGACAGGCGAGACGAACAGGAGAAGGACCTGCACCCAAACCAATCTCTTTCTGAAAGGTAAAATAAGAAATAACATATTTTTATTAGAACAAAGCAATAACTGTCTCTCCCTTTCCTACAACTGTTGTTCTGTTCCATATTTTTATTAGTACAAAGCCATAACTGTCTCTCCCTTTCTTACAACTGTTGTTCTGTTTTAACCTAATGTCCCCAAACAATCATGCTTCTATTTTGTGAAAGTGACACATCATCTAAAATGTTTATCAATATGTTTCTTTTTGTGCTTTATAGCTTTCTGAGTGAGGTGTCAAGCAGACAAGCCAGGCCAGATGACCCTCCGTCTTCGTTGAATAGCCTCAGTCATTCTGACTCCATGTCCTTTAAAAGGCCCGGCTTTAGGTATGACTTAACCTTGTCCTGTGTCATGAAACTAAAGTGTACTTTAAAAGTTGAAGAAAAATTAAAGGTAATAATTTGTTTTTTCCTCAGTGAAACAAACACCAGCAGCCACAACAGTTCATCGTATTCGCCAGCCCACAGAGACCAAACAAATAAGGAGGCAGACAAAGTAAAGAGGAGGAAAGGAAGGGCAGAAGGGAGGAACAAGAGGGAAGGAGGAAGCAGTTCCATAGAGGAGGAAGTTCCAACAGCAGCAAACGACTCTCTCTGTAGTGAAAGCATCCCGTTTGTAAGGGATGAAAAAGGTGCTTTAAAGGATATGATTTATTTCCTCATATGTTCTATTCTCATTTTTGTTCCAATATTAATGGGCTTTAAAAATACCAGGGCTATAAGAAGATTGATTGTAATCATCTCTTGAAATTCTTACCCAGGAGACAGCACATCTGTAGCAACAGAGTACTCGCTCAAGTTTGATGAGTCCATGACTGAGGATGATATAGAAGAGAGATCGTTTCGTTCACTGCTGCCGTCTGAGGCACATCGACGTGGCACTTTGGAGAAAAAGTCTCAGCCTCGTGAAGGCTCAGAGGACGATCATGTGTCTCACAGCACATTATTTTCCGAGGCCAACAATATTTTGAAGGTGAGAAAGCGTCTTTGTATTTCATTTTCACACTTTCGGCCGTTGTGTTTAAATTTTTTCAACATTTGTTTCCCTACCAACAATATTTTGAAGGTGAGAAAGCATCTTTGCATTTCATTTTCACACTTTCAGCCGTTGTGTTGTTGTAGTTTTTTTTTACTCATTACTACTGTTGCATTTAAATTTTTTCAACATTTGTTTCCCTGCAGCCTCTAGATGCAAGCATGTCCTTCTCCGGTGGACAGGACAGCTTTTCTCAGTTCACGATGGACATGGTACGACAGTACATGAAGGATGAGGAGGTCAGGCTGCAGCACCAGAGCTCTCTGTTGCGTCTCCGACAGAAGGCCGTCAGGGAGAAGACGAAAACGGAGCTGGCCTGGCTGGAGCACCAGAAAAAGAGACTGAGGGACAAGGGAGAGGATGACAAAATGCCACCAATTCGGAAGAAACAGAGGGGTCTTTTATTAAAGCTGCAACAGGAGCAGGTATTTGACCCTAAACAAACCCAAATTACATCACACTCTGAATATGTGGTTTCAATATCAATCTCTGCCAACCTTTTCATCTTTTTTTTTTCATGATCAAAGGCTGAGATCAAGCGACTCCAGGAGGCCAATAAAGCAGCGAGGAAAGAAAGGCAACTTTTGATGAAGCAGCAGGAAGAGATTGAGAGGATGAGAACAACAACACTCAGATTGAAGGAGCGTCTCAAATGTGCAGGGGGTGAAGTGCCTTCTGTAAGTAACAGTCTGAAACAAGAAAAAAATCCAAGTACAGTAACCATATTTTTGTAACTTGACAAAGTTTGAACCTTGTTTCTCTCCGTTCTTTGTTAAGGAGCTGCTTGCATCAGAAACACAAGCGACGGAGCCACTCACCCCCACGCGTGGGTGATTTCACCGCAGCCCTTCTCCCTCACTCTCCGTCTCTGGGAGTGAGACCAGCAGCATCATGCAGAAGCTGAAGAAAATGCGAACTCAGATGGATGAAAAGTAAAGGCCTTCATCTTATATTTCTTACATATATTTTCAATTAATCAGTTCATGCTTTCTTAGTCGTTTCAAAAAGCTCATGTGAAGCTTATAATGTCTCCCTGCAAGTCATTTCCTGACTAATTGATTAAATGATTAGTCTATGATTAGAATGATAATCATCAATTTGAAAAACAACAGTAGTCTTTTGATTTAAATGCAGAAACAGAAATATCTCTCTCACAGCCCACTAACCTAATAGAAACTAAAGTTTCAGTCCATGTCTTCGTTGCTTGTTGTGCTTTGAATGTGTGGAAGTGATTACAAGCATGATCCATGATTTTTCTTCTTTCCATTAGGCCAAACTAGGATCCACACTGATACTAAATATCTGCTAACGTTTCAATGAAATATTAATTGAATCAGAAGCAACAAGGCAAGGAAATCCAACCCACATAATCGGTGTAATACAGTGTAGCCTTGCTGCTAGAAATAATATCTGCAACCTGGGTATTTTTAACACTAACTGCAATAAGTAGGTTAATCATTCTGAGGATAAAATGTGATACAAACACAGACAACACAAAGCTTGGATTTACCAGTGGAAAGAAAATATATAATTCAAACAAAATCTTGATAATTTGGTAAAATTCTAATACAATGTTTTGTTAAAAAAAATTTCATCAACTCCCAACAACTTTTCACTATTGTAACATAACTAAATCATTTTTCCACCTAACCTTAACAATAACCCAGTTCTAATGACTTGTTCAGCTATATCTATTTCTAACAATTACACTGTTTACACTTTTACCCCATTCTGTTTAAAAATACTTGTAATTTGGTTATTAAATATCTTATGCAGTGGCCGTAACAACCCCTCATACTTTGTCCAATGGTTTAACTGTAAATGTTTTTTTTATTTTTATTACTAGTTTCCAACAGATTCCTGTCAAACTACAGTTTCACATTTGCTCATATATCTTTTCCCTCTTTCTCTCTCTGTACTTGTTTGTATTCTTCCCATTTACCCTTGTCTTTCATTTTATATTTTATAATGTGTGCATGTGTGTGTGTTTGTTGTTTCTGTTCATACCCACGTCTTACTCTTCTGCTCGTTGCGTGCTTGTGTGTTGTAGACACTGCTCTCCCGTCCACTACTTCCTATCTGTGTTCAAGGCCCACCACTGGGCCTCCCTCAGTGTCTGTCTTCCCCACCTCCACCCTAAATTCCAGCTCTTTATCTACAACCAGTTGGTCAGGTACTGTACAGTGATCTCTACCTTTGCCCCCCTAACCCCCCAGCACCTCTACCTAACTCTGCCCCGCTGCACCCTCCACCCCCATGGAACATGCTTTTGTTCATCCACTGGCACGGGGCCCTGTGTGGGTGGGCTGGTGAATGATGATTGATTGAATGCGTTGTTTGGTTTTGGTTTTCTTACAAAAGTTTGGGTTTGGGATTTAACAAGTTTTAAATTTCCAGGATGGGATTTTTTGGACAAGGTCTTGGAGTGAAAGCTTTGAACGTGCCCAAGGAAAGCTGTTTCCATTGAACTAAACAAACATGTTGACAACTTCTATTTAAAGTTCAATTGTATTTTTTTTAAAATGTTTGCCTCCCTATTGGAGTTAATATTTATTTTTTTTAAATGTTTGCCTCCCTATTGGAGTTAATATTGCATCATCAATGTTAAAAGTAAAGAAACAATCTGATTCTTTTATTTAAGAAGAGCATTTCTGGTTATCTGGAGATGAGGAAACAAAAATGTGAAGAGCTTTCCTTGTTAATTGAATTGAATCTCAGTCTTCACGCTGGGATTTAACTCATTTCTGTGGTGTTAAATTTGTGACTCTTTATTCCTTGCTTCCTGGAATTAATGATAAATATGCTGCAGTGCATCTACTCTCTCTTCTTTATGTCTGCTCACTAGTCAGACGTTTGCTTAGAAATGACCAGAGACAGAGTGGTTTATCTCTTTAATGAGCCCAGTAAATCCTAACTAGCCCTCTTTATTAGGAAGCTGTTGCGTAGAATGAGATAATAAGTACAGATGGCTATTGGCCTTAATACAGTTTAGGAATAAACTAAAAGAAGCCTCAGTCTGCTGCTTCACCATCAGGCCTGTCATCAGTTTACATTAGGTCAGGAAAAAGCTTCACTTATTAGATTGGAGCTAAATAATACTGCGCTGTAATGGCACCCGCAGCTGTGGGAGACCCCATTACACAACAGCTTTACCTGACAGCACTTTGGCGTGACAGAAAAGTGCAGAGCCTCTTGTGTATAAGTGAAACAGTGTGAGTTAAATGTTAGAATTACAAAGTCTAATGTCTCTGCAAGACAAACAGGACACACGTTTAGTTTTTATCTTAAGTAAAAAGAGTTTAAAACAGTGTTTGAGAAGTTATACAAAAAAAACACATTGATACAGTTCAGCTTTAGTCTTAAAGTCTTAAATGCATGACTGACATTTTCCTTCTACCCTCCTGAATGACATGTCATTATTTCAACATTTTGATGATTATTCTGAGCATGTTTAAGGGCGAAGTTTAAGTTTGTGCAACTTGAGTGTTTGAGGTGACTTTGCGGTGAAAGTTAGATGTTAAATTGTATTTTGTAACAATACCTTATGCTCATTACCTTCTTCTGTCTCTCATCTACATTTTCATCTATTTTTTTTCCCCATCCCTTTATTCCATTTCTCCCGTTCAACTACACTGTCCCTTTTCCTTAGGTTCCTCACTAAGCGAGAGCAGCAGCTCATGCAGAGGCGTCATCATGCTGAGGAGCTGCTGCAGTGGAAGCAGCGACTGGATCAGGAGGAGGCAGAGGTTCGTAGGATGGAGAAAGAAGCTCTGGCTGTGTGGAACAAAAGGACTGCTGGGGATGTGGCTCGTGACGTGTCACAGAGTCAGAAACATGACATCTCTGACCTCAGTTTTCAACAGAGCTCAGGACTTCAGAACCACAGTGAAAAAGGTGAAGCATCTAGCTAGCACCAGCTTTGCCTTCAGGATTAATGTGGAAATGTTTATTTACACTTTGATTACTGTTTAAAATTTGCAGAGTTTGTAAGTGAGGGTGACATGTCTTCAGCAACTGAGTCCAGTATACACACAGAGGAATCTGGGTCACAGCAGCCAGGAAGTCCCTCTTCATTGAAACCTGTTTCTGTGACTGAAACACCTCTGGCCTCTGTCAAGAGCAGCCTTGAAAATTATAGCCAAGATTTCACTTCACCGAGCAGACACGTACGTATAAATGTGCTCCGGCCATAAGGAGTGTCTCAGGATTTGTATTCAACTGTTATCATTACTGTAAAATTGATAAATATGTATTTTAATTGACAATCTTGTCATTTCCATCTGCCGAAACTGTTGTTTGTCTCCTAAAGAAAAAAAAAATCTTTTTTCCCTCCTCCTTTCCCTTGTCCAGTCTTCAATATTAAAAGGCAGCCGCAGCCCTGCTGCCTCTCCCTCAGATGGCAGCAGCAAAACCAAGATGCAGATTCACTCCTCCTCTCGAACTGCAGTCCAGACTCACATTCGGCCACAGGACTTTCCCCAGTCCATACAGAAAGGTGAGTGACCGATGAAACAAAACCCTTGGCTTGAAACAAAAGACTGAATGACAGTTGATTGTGTTTGGACGTTGAGACAGAATTATTACTGTACAGCTCTGCTGCTGCTGCTGGCACTGTGAAGTCAGACATTATGTGATGCTTCCAGGAATGCATTATAGCAGCACTTCCCTGATACTAGACCTGCTTAGCTGTGTGATAGGAGAGCCCACACTTTGCATTGCATGTTAGCCAGGCTGGTATCTTTCCTGCGTATTTAAATGGCTTATCTTTTTTTATTGTAAGTGAGCAAAAGATGCAGAATAGACTGTTTTGATCATGGTTAAGGTTGGCATACAGTTTATTTATTTTATTCCAGACCTGTAATTTATGAAAATGTTTCTACAGAATCCATTTCAGACCAGAGTGATATAGAGAGTCGTATCAATGCTCTGAAGGAAGAGCTCAGAAAACGAAAAAGTTTGGCTTACCAGTTGAAGAAAGAACAGAAGAAAAGACACAAGGAACGCCTGAAGGCAAAGGAGGCCAGTCTGCTGAGGGAGCTCGAGGTATAAGTTGTGCTTAAGCGTCAAGGTGTGTGTACGTACGTGAATATCTTTTGACGATTCATACTCATACATACCATTTTGTTTCAGAATTGTAACAGTTTTATTGAGAAAACAAAAGCAGAGCTCAACAAGGGAACAGATCAAATACCTGGTATAAAGTCAGACTCCACGTCTGACCCACAACATTCCAGGATTAAATCTCTTGATCACAGGTACCAAAATCAACTTTAATTCTTGTTTGTCTTTTCTTCCAATGTCACTTTATAACCTATAAAAAATGTCTTTCCTCAGGTCTGAAAAGAGACAAGTCTCTGAATCTGAACAGTCAAACGTTGATGCATTATCAAACCACAGTAAGTTATAATTACACTAAATAACTAACAAACTTTGTAGGATAAGTTTTCTTTTCTTTTGCTTTACCAAAACAATAATTGAATGATGTAATAATGGGATGTCAAAACACCTGGCTTTGACATCTTTAACAACTTATGTATTACGATACTAAACATTTCTAGTCATTTTTCTTTGCGACATATTTATAAACAACGTGAAATGTGTTTCTTGTGATATTTTCTTGGATTTTATATTTATTTAATTGTCTTTGTTAAATGTTGCCTAAATGATCTGTCTATTCCATCCTGAAGTTGATCGATTTAATTGTCTTTGTTTAATGTTGTTTAAATGAACATCTGTCTATTCCATCCTGAAGTTGATCACAGTGAGTCTGCGTCGCTGCCTGACTTGTCTGATGAAGATCCACCAACTGTCACTCAAACCCCAGTAAATGCCAGTCCGGACTGTCTCGTCTCAGGGCAAAGGAGCCATCATACCAGTGAGGAGCTGGTGAGACCGTCGTCCATCAGCAACAAGGTTATTGTACCTGAAGATGGCAAAGTTGTGTCTGATCAAACATCTGAAGTTCAAGAAGAACTGGAGCGGGAATTGAGCTCTAGGTTAGATGAACACAATTCAGAATGTCTGCTGAAACTAGAAGGTGAAGACGGATCTGACTTTCATGTCGAGCATCCCCCCACCTCCAAGAGCGAAATAGAAATATTATCTCCTTCAGAAGCAGAAGATGTTTCAAATCTGAAATTGAAGTCCTTTTCAGTTCCAGTGGATCACAAACCCTCAACTCGTCCAACCTCAGTCTCTTCCTCAAGTACTTCCTCATGTGAGCCCGACTCAGTGGCTAACTCTTTGAAGAAGGAGGCACCAATGAAAGGTGCCGAACATGTTCTTACTGTGACAGATGACTGTTATGATGAGTTGAAGGCATCAGATGATATTTCACCCAATGACCAACATTTTAGTTCCAAAGAAAAACTGAACGAGGACTTGTTTTGGCAGCAGAATAACAGCCAAAGTGAAGATTTAGGAGAAGAAAGAGCAAAAGATCTTGGTCAACAGTCCATCACAAGTGAATCCAGCGCCCTCTCTGGTGGATTAGTAGATCTCTGTGAGCAGACAGACGACTTCAAACATGACAGTAAAAGCATTCACACCGGCCACTCACCTCCTCTGTCTCCTGTTAGAGATGAAATGGCAGATTTTAACATCGGTGATCGAGTTCTGGTTGGAAGCGTTCAGCCCGGCACCCTGAGATTTAAGGGACCCACCAGCTTCGCCAACGGCTTTTGGGCTGGTGTGGAGTTGGACAAGTCTGAGGGGAGCAACAACGGCACCTACGATGGAGTGGTGTATTTCAAATGCAATGACAGACACGGTATCTTTGCTCCCCCAGAAAAAATAACCCAACTGCCAGAAAAGTTTGAGGTCTATGCAGACACCACGGAGGACGAGGACGAGGTCATCGACGACCTGACAGACAAAGTCAAAGATAAATGTCAAACAGATGAGGAGAAAAATCAGAATCAAGAAAATCTCGAGAGTAACCACGACAGCACTCCACTTAACGACTGTGAGTCTTTAGGTGATGTTCCTCACACAGACCATGAGTTGGACCATGAAGATACATCTGAGCTCCATTCAGAGAGTCACAAAGAACCAAGGCCCTTGTCAAATGGCAGTAGTCAGGACATAATGTTGGATTTGGAAACTTCAGAGATTATCCTGGGAAAGCAAAATAAAAGCCAGATTACACTACATGTTGAGAAAGTAGACGTGGATGCAATACCTGAATTTACTCCCACTGAAGCCTCGGTGACCAAGGATATTGAGAAAAAAGCGGAACCAGATAAACTGGACTCATTTACAGACAAGCTTCTGAAAAGTTTCATTAGTGATACAGTGGAGAAGTTTGCTGAAATCAAAAAGGCTAAAGTAGAGAAAATAGAAGCCGCCAACCAGCACAACAGGGAACCGTTCTGTGCGGATTTAGAAGAGGACTGGATCTCTTCAGTGGAACAGAAAGATGGCCTTCCTTTCTTCCCACCCCCCGAGAAAGAGGAGCTGTCTTCTCCAGAGTTGTGTAACCGACCGGTGAGTGTACGTCTCTGTTCCGATAAAAATATTAACAAGAAAATCAGCATATTCTGGTTTGCAATGTTGCTAATTTCACTTTAATCCGTGAACCAGATAACACTGGATTGATAAGCAGAATTTTGATAATCAGGTTAATAACAAACAGTTTGTTGGCCTGACCTGGATTTTCATCCTTGTTTTTGGGATGTTCTGAGCCAAAGTCCAACTCTGCCTATTGACAGACCTTTGAATTTGTAGCTCTTTCCAAGAGCTTGTTGTCAAAAACGACATTGAGTTGAGTCCCTTTTTTGTGATCAAATTTTTAAACCACAATCTCAGTAGGGCAGTTTTATCTTCAATGTTGAATGTTTATGAGTTGGTTTGTGAACATTTTTGTTTTACTGAAATTTTTTAAAGCACAATCTCAGTAGGGCAGTTTTATCTACAATGTTGAATGTTTGAGTTGGTTTGTGAACATTTTTGTTTTTCGTTTCAGGAGAGCCCAGTGTTGGGAGCTAGCGGCCAAGAGGAACTAGCTAAGCGACTTGCAGAGCTGGAACTTAGTCGAGAGCTGCTTGACGACCTGTGTGACGATCAGGACTGGTTTGATGAGGACTTTGGCCTGAGCTCCCGCAGAGAACAACAGAGACAGAAACAGAAACAGCGAGAAGAGGAGGAAGAACTAAGGCTAGGAGGATTTGGAGCAGGGAGTTCTATTTCATCAGCTGCTATGGGGGGGCTGGTCCCATCACCTGGTGGAGAACAGCATGTAAAGTCTCCACCAAGACCTGAGCTACCTCTTCCTCTGCCTCCCAAACTGCCTGAGCAGCCTGCCCTGGTGGTGCCACACTCTGCCACAGAGGTGGAGAAAATGGTACACGCTGCGACTGAGGAGATCTGGGAACACTGTGGCCTGGCGAACGACGGAGCAGTGACTCTTACACAGACACCAAATCCTCAGCCTTCCCAAGAGTATTTGGGTAAAGAGGCCAGCGGTGAAGACCAAGATGCTCTCTTCATTCGCAGCTACAAAAAGGTGAATCAGAGCCCCATAATATAAAACAAGTCTTTTATACAAGGCTCCATTCAAACGTTTTGTTTTTTAACTGAATTTGAAGCTCGGGTTTGTGTCGGCGTACATCCTGTCTCTGCTTTACAGGCACTACGAGAGTATAAAAAAGTAAATAATAACTGTCATTTCAGTGACTCTAGTGTCTTCCCTCTTTTTTAGCAGGCTAAAGTTTTGGGGGGGAAAATTTCTGAATGAAATCCCAGTGGTGTCGGGTAAAAGTTATTAGAGAGATGTGTTCACCCTGTGTTTTTTTTTTTTTTTTTTAAAGGAAAACGGGGGCAGTTTTGTTTGTAAAACCCCGGCACCAAAA
>NC_024308.1:1505337-1509488 GCF_000523025.1 Cynoglossus semilaevis
CTTTCTTTTACAGGCATATGTCACTGCAGAAGTTCTCAAACTTTATGGTCTGTCAAAGGATCAGAGCCAGAAAACTGACTGGCAAAAGATGCTTAAATTTGGCAGAAAGAAACGGGACAGAGTCGACCACATTCTGGTGAGGCCAAAATTATGAATTAATTGTATTTGTGTAAAATTATTCTCAAGTGATGCCTTGGAGGAAAATGGTATGAATATAAAAATGCATTCAGGGTGAAATAACTGATACTGGAATATTATTTGTATGAATATAAAAATGCATAACTGATACTGGAATATTATTTCTGAGGTTTAAAAAACCTCATCAAATAGAAAGAAACACAAAGTAAAGTTATATTTTTGGAAAATGTGAAACCTGCACTTTTTGACTGACCCTCGTGATTGTAGAAACTAACTAGATCAACAATGTTTACTCAGGTTCAGGAACTCCACGAGGAGGAGTCACAGTGGGTTAATTATGATGAAGATGAGCTGTCAGTCAAGATGCAGCTGGCAGACAGCATCTTGGATGCCTTGCTCAAAGACACTGCAAACGTGCTGACACTAATCTATGACAAGAGGAGAAAACGAGACGCCCCGTCCTGACGACTTTCCCTTTGAAATTTCTCATAACCTTCTGCTGCTAAGTCCTCCACCAGCTGACGTGCCAACAGCAACCCTTAGATGCCTTCAATCCTGGCTTTTACCTCTTGGCTCTGTAGCTCATTTCTGTGACATTCACGGTCCATTAATACAGTTTGATTTGTGCACGAAATGCTTTTCTTTAGGAATCTTCTAAATTGGACCTAATCTCAGTCGTCGCCTCCTCTTGAACTAACCCTCGAGGCGAGTGAGAAATATGGAGACGTTCATATCTGAATCGACTGTTTCACCTAATGCTGCTATGGTCACTGTTTTATAGGGGACTCTGAAAGCTTCTGAATTTCAGGTATTGGTAAAGTTAAAGGTAAAGACGTGAGATCGGATTAGCGTCACATTTTATGGTTTGTTGGTATTTTGACTGTGACACATTTTCTCTGATGTTGTAATCCATCTTCTGTCAGCGAAGCAGTTTTAAATTCCTATTGCACAATTTAACGTAATTTGGTAAAAATAAACTAACACCAGTACGATTCTGAATCTGAACTCCTTCCCCTCAAGTCCCTTCAGGCCATTTTGTGACTCGGCACTTTAACAGATTAATGTGCACTTTACACGAGGGCAAAAAGGAAAATGTGTCACTTTTAAATACTTATCGGCTCCTTTGTGTTGTTGGTACATTATTGGGGTCATGCATAATATGTGAAACATTTTGTCTTTTTGTTTGAAATTAATACTCAGAGAATTGTAAAATGATTTTTTTTTATCAGCATCGTCAAAAGTTTGATATTGTGTAAAGACAATTTTTAAAGAAAGCACAAAGAGAAATGTGAACGTGTCGATATAATGTCACGACCTAAAAGAAATCTATTGTAACCTCGAAAGAAAAAAAACAGAAAATCGGTTCATATTCAAAAGTAACAATAGGTCATGACTCCTAATATTTTGAGTCATACTGGGGTTTGGTTTGAACACTTCATACTCACAATATTTCATTTGTATAATATAGAAGGCGTTCAAAAATTAATAGGCAGTTGTTTTGGTTTAAAATGTCTTGAATCCCTGTGTAGGACTTATTGAAATGCTGGATTTGAGCCGTTGTTCACTCTCTCTCTCTTTCTCTTTCTCTCTCTCTCTCTGACCTCAGAAGACATGTGTTGTTCCATCATCAGCTGAACATATTTGAGCAAATGCCCTGAAAAAACCCATTTGGTTCTGTTTAGCCATGGCTCCGTGCTCTGCGTGTTCATGTGAAACATTTGTGTTTTTTTTTACAGAGATGAAGTTGGTGCTTTAGCTTTCATTGGACCTTTTTTCACCTTCTTGAATGTCTCCCCACAACTGCTGTAGACAACATTCTTCACATGTTCCTTAGATGACGGCGCAGTCTTTCATCATTGCTTTAGCCTCTGCCTTTAGCAACCTCCGTGTGTCAGAGCAAAAAAGAAGGCATTAGCCTGGACGATGTTTTTATACGTTCTCATTTCTGTGTGCCTAAGAAAACAGGTGGAAATCATTGACCTGCTCCAAAGGTTATTTGCTTCTTTTCTGTCTCCCTCACATCTGTTTGCCCGTCTGGTTACTGCTTACGTTGTCATATTGATCCAACTGTATCAGGAACTGGTATGTTGAAACTGCGTCGTATAAAGTGAGTCAACAGACTGTCGGAGCTGAGCACGTAGGCTCTGTGCTGTGGTTTATATCTGAACAAACGGAGCAAAGTCACTGACAACACGGTGTGTGATGGAGTCTGTGCGGAGTTAGAAAAAAAAAGTGTCCTTAAACTTTTGTACATTTTTTAAAAAAAAACTACTTTCAGTGACTTCATCGTGGCTGATGTGTAAATTCAAACTGTAAATTGTATAGTGTACAAAAATATACACCCAAATATTCAACACAGATTTGTCCTCACTGTACGACTTCTAGTCTGTGGCCACGTGTTACTGGAATACTGACTGTAGGTCCTGTAGAAACCCTGAGCTGATTGTACTGGAGAGGAAACGGCGATCCTCCTCTGTAACTATGCATCACACGTTCTCCTGCATTTTTAACTTTCAGTTTCAAACAGCTGAGTCTTCTGCTGCTACTCTGAGCTCCACAGATGTTCAAGAAGCTTTGAGCTGTTTGTTGCACAATAGAGGCTTTTCCTACAAAAGGAAAAAAACAAATTTGCAACTCGCCCTTAAATTAAAAAATCTCTGTCCATTTTTATTGTGTAGGCATGAAATTAGACGATCAGATTCACGGAGTCCGGCTAAGCTTTCTGCTTTGTCTTTTAAAATTTCTGCGATTATTTATAAAGTGGTGGTGCGACGTGCACCTGAAGACGAGTACAATTCCGATGTAGGTTGTAAATATTTTGTCTTTCTGATCTGACCTGCGATGACTGTATGTAATATTATGAGCATTGTATAAAATAAACATTGTTTAATTTGCAAATATGTACATAGTATATATTTGTTAACAAAACAAACGTTGAAATTGTAAATAAAGTTTTCTGCTGTTTCTCAAATAATTTGGTTTGTTTTGTTTTTTTTTTCAGACTCATGTTTGTGTGAATGTGACCAGTGTTAGTTTTGAAGATGCTGAGAATGAGGTCAGTGTTTCATTTATTTATTTATTAGAATTCACTAATTATAAATCACCCTTTAAGCTGTTGTTTTTATGTATTGTTATTTTTGACCAACTTTAACTTTTCTGTCTCACAGATTTCCCCCGCCCCCCCAACATATGTATTCATCGTGGTTACAAACTCAAGGTTCAAAAGGAAGGACTTTTTTTTTTTTTTTTTTTTTTTTTTTTTTATAGGAATGTCTTGTTGTCGTTGTTGGTATGAATGAAATTCCATAAATGAAAACCAGAGAATATTTCAAGGAGGAAAATCTGTTTTATACATTTGAAGGTGGAGCACAAGTGTTTGGACATCCGTGACCTTGGGTCGGCAGTGGGAGGAGCCTGGAGATGTGTCAACTTTTGTATCCGTGAAGCGTAAACTTCCAGCGTTCAGCCCACCGACCGTTTCCTCCTCCTCCAGCAGCAGCAGCAGTTGTTGTGACAGGGGAAGATGGCGCGGCGCTGCGTCCGTGCCACGTCTCGGTTGACGTTTTGTTTCAGTGAAAAATCAACACTCAGTTCCTGGACATGTCTGTTTGGTGCGTTTGTTTTGTTTGGAGCCGCTGCCGAGGCGGAACTGTACACCTCCTCTGACCAGGTCACTCTGCTAACTCCGGAAAACGTCAAATCGGTTCTGGTGAACTCTTCTGCGGCCACTGTGGTGGAGTTTTACGCCGCCTGGTGCGGACACTGCATCGCCTTCTCTCCCATCTACAAGAGCCTGGCCAGAGACATTAAAGGTTGGTACGAACTCTCCACAGCTGTTGTTGTTTTGTTTTGTCGAGTCTTTCTGCACAAATGAACTGTTGTGTTCATGGATCACAACAGTTTATGTATGCAGAAAGTTTGAAGAAAAATCGGCTGTCAACATGTTTTGAGACAGAAGGTTTTGTAAATGCACTTCTGAAAGCCGTCTTTCCATCAGAGAATTCCTGTTCTGT
>NC_024308.1:1509924-1512962 GCF_000523025.1 Cynoglossus semilaevis
TGGTCTACGTACCACAGTTTGAGAACCACTGCTGTAAAATATATCTCCGCACGAACACATTTTAGTTGTTAAAATCAGACAACTTTTAAATAAAAACACATGTCTTAGACATTTTTTCACCAAACATCACACACATGGTTTTGTTGTCAACACTAACGACGGATGTTGAGCTGTGACTCTGAGGGGTCTGTTGTTAGTTAGTCTGTTCTGCTGAGGTCACGTCATCTCAGACCACATGCTCTGACTCTGGTCACTGTCGCTCGTCCTCCTGGAGGAAGTTCACGAGAACCAGTTTAATTAAGACAGAGATTCTGATGATGGTCTGACACAGCCGTGGGGTATTTCAGTCCGACACTAAGTCAACAACGGAGAATGACAGCTTGGCATGCTATCACATACCAATGTGAGGGACGGAGAGTTTATCAGGGAAACAGCCGTGGCTCCGTGCATGTGTCCACGCTGCAGTCAAACACTCATTAAAGTTTACTGTGTTTCCACTAGATTTGTTATGTCAATATATAAATTTCCATTTGTTAATAATGATCTTGTACAAATAGAGATATATGCAAAAACCTGCAGAGTACTTGGAGTATAATTCACTAATAATGATAAATAAACAAACTCAAAACCAAACATTGTTAGCAGCAGGAGAGCAGGGGTTTAGAGTGCACTACATGACAGGAAGTGAACTTTCTATTTCCTTTAAGATGAAACTGTAATCGTTCTTTCCAGAGGAATTCTTCTGTTCTGGAACACGTCTGTGTTCTGTCTGTGATGGTTGTTTAAAGTCCTTGTTTTTTTCAGTTTGTCAGTTATTAGTGAACTGGAACCAAACATTGATTTTGAAAACATCAGTCCAGAGCTGTTTTCGTCCCAAAATGCATCTCTCCAGATAACTGTGCCCTTTAAGACCTCATCATAATGAGTGTCTGTTCCACTGCATGTGGAAATGCATTCATATACAGGTACCACAGGTGGCAGTGTACCACAGTTTGAGAACCCCTGATCTGGATTTTTTTTTTTTTTTTAAATTCTCCTGCTGTCGTGCGCGAAGCTCACCTCGGTGTCATATTGGTGAGACTGCGATGTGCAAACAACGGCCTCTGTGGACCGTGAACCAGATCTACAGTCTCGTCTTGATGCATGGAAACTCAAATATGTCCAGTATGTTGGATGATCTCTGACCAGGGCAGTCACTCTGACGTTACACTGGATTTACTTTACTTTTACTTTTACTTTTCGACAGTAACTTATCGTTTGCTGACCCCGTCTTTTCATTTGTCTGCTCTCAGAGTGGAAGCCGGCGGTTGACGTCGCAGCGTTCCACTGTATGGGAGAAGAGAACGTACGAGTCTGCGCCGCCTACAACGTCACAGGGTTTCCAACTGTTAAGGTAACAGTCGTACAAACAAACAAAAAGAACCTTGAAGTTTTAATGACCAGTTATTTGGGGTATTTCTTCAGTTGGGTCTCTGAGGGTCTCCTGGTGCAGGGATTTATTTTTTAAATCTCTCCTGAGTTGATTGGACAGATGTATTTTCCATGAATGCTGGTCTTCCTAGATTCACCGTTTGTCATGTAGCATGAATGCTGGTCTTAAAATATTTTCATTTCCATGATTTGAGACGCCGCCATTTCCTCTTCCTAGATTCACCGTTTGTCATGTAGAAAAAAGCAGAGGTGTGGAACGTGTGCCCAGTCAGAGGTTACCTGGTAACAGCACTTCAGAGGAAGGATGAATATTATTTACATTTTATTGATGATCAGGGATAAAAGGCGTTACATTTTGAAAAATGACCAGACTCTCTGTGAATCACAAACACCTTCTCACACATGTCAACATAAAGAAGCTTCTGTAATGAACAGGTTTATCACACAGTGTGTATATATATATATACACACATATATATAGCAACAACTATTTTTTTTATATAATTTTGTTTCATTAACTTTATAGAACTTTGTTTTTACTTTGACATTAAAAAGTTTGCTGAAGTGACGGGCGCGTCACTTCAGCAAACACCAGTTTTTCTGTCTGCTCCACTGCTGGTCTCTCATGACTGACATTTATGACACTTTAATTCCAGTCTTGGCAAAGTCATTCTCCAATCTGTTTTCTTTTATTGCTCTTAAACAAATTTAGGTGCAGCTGGTTTATAACGCAGGTTTGGCAACACGTTAGAGGTTCCTGTTACCAGTTACACTAAATAGGTTTTACTACAGAGACAGGTGACTCCAAGTCAATAGGTAACTCAGTCAAATAATGTAAAAAAGTGTTGTTTTTTCAGGTTAGATTTGGAAAATCCCAAACCCTTAGAATGTGTTTTTAATCCAACTGGTTCCAGTCGGTCATGCTGGGATTTGTCGGATTTGTCCATGCAACATTAAGCTGCAGTTCTAGAAAACCGGTCTGGTTGGTTATCTGATTAGTCAGCAGACGTTTGAGTCCAGGTCTCTCAGGTCTTCTTCTCTTTTTTTTTTTCACTGAAACAAAGATGTCCCTCTGTTAGAACGTAACATCTGCAACTCATTTTAACCAGGAAGGATGTAGAGGTCGAGTCAGGCTGGAGCTGTTACAGCCCCCCAAACCCCTCCCCTTTATTATTGTATGAATCATATTTTTTCTTCCCTTTCTGACAGACCCTCCTCTTTGTTTTCCTTTCACAGTTCTTCCACGCCTACTCCACGCCGGACGCCGTAGGAGTGGCTTTCAAAGGTGAACAGACGACACTCAACAGACCTCAGAGAACGTGTAGCTTCATCAGGCATCAGTTCGCAGCAGCGTCACGCACACACACACACACACACACACACACACATTCAAAGAAACATGAAGTACGCCGCTGTACTGAACATCAGACGTTCCAGAAACATGAAGTAGGCCGCTGTACTGAACATCAGACGTTCCACTTACACATGGCAGTGGTTTGTGTACTTGTTTAGACACTCACTGGAGTGTTGTATCATTTGACCCCAGGTCATGACGTCACGAGTCTCCGTCGGAGAATTATAGACAAACTGGAGACCCATAAAGAGCC
>NC_024308.1:1513124-1514700 GCF_000523025.1 Cynoglossus semilaevis
GTTTTTTTTAATTTTGTTTAAATGATAAAGTTACTCTAACTACCCCCCAAAGAAAATGTAAACATTAATGTACATTAATTCAAGAATGAAACATTTTGGGTTATTGAGTTATTTAAAACGTCTATTTATTTTCTTTCCGTTCTGTGTACGTGGATGTGTTCAGTGGTTGATATGTGCTCTCTCCGTCCGTCTCTCCAGCCAAGCAGAGGTCAGCAGCTTCTTTGAAACAAACACCTCTCAGTATCTGGCCCTGGTCTTTGAAAAACCAGACTCCTACCTCGGGCGAGAGGTAACACGTCTTTTCATGTACCTGCCCTGAACAAATGTAAACGTGCAAAACTCATGAAATGAAAACTGCATGTTGTTTTTTCTTCAGCTGACCTTGGACCTGTTACAGTTTGAGAACATTAGCGTACGAAGGGTCCTGAGCACCGAGCAGGGCTTAGTGGCTGAACTGGGAGTCACACAGTTTCCATCGTGCTATCTGTATCATCCTGGAGGGAACTTCACCAGACTTGAAGTGTGAGTATCTGATCATCAGCATGTGAAGATGTGAATCTAATTTTATATCCCACACCACGTTTTATTTATACACAAAATGACTTTTTTTTTAAATTTAAACTTACATTTGAGTTGTGCCATTAGTCACACTGTTACAAGTTGATAAAACGACTTTCTTTCGGGTTTGTCCCTTTTTTCAGGGGTTGCCACAGCAAATCATTGATTTCCATCTCTCCCTGTTCTCTGCATCTCCTTCTCTGACTCCAACTATCTGCATGTCCTCCTTCACTGCATCCATATATCTCCTCTTTGTCCTTCCTCTCTTTCTCCTACCTGGTAGCTCCATCTCTAACATTCTTCTACCAATGTCTCCACTGTCCCTCCTCTGCACATGTCCAAACCATCTCAATCTGGCTTCTCTGTCTTTGTCTCCTAACCTTCCTGTCTGTGTTGTCCCTCTAATGACCTCATTCCTGATCCTGTCCATTCTTTGGTCATTCAAAAATGCTCAGTTTTTGAAACATTTTGGTTAAAATCTTTGAAAAAAAAAATTCTTGAAAGATTTAGAAAAAAATTTGAAAAATAAATTTTGAAAAAGTTTTTTTGAATTTTTTTAAACATTTTGAAAAAAAGAATTTGAAAAAATTTTTTTGAAAAAAATTTTTTAGAAAGTTTTTTTTGAAAAAATGTTTTTGAAAAAAAAAAAATTTTTTTAATTCTTTTTGAAATTTTTTTTTTAATTCTTTTTGAAAAATGTCTTTTTGAAAAATGTTTTTTCAACTTTTTTCAGGAGTTGCTACAGCGAATCATTGTTTTCCATCTCTCCCTGTTTTCTGCATCTCCTACTCTGACTCCAACTAGCTTTTTCTCCAAACCTTCCTGTCTGTGTTGTCCCTCTAATGACCTCATTCCTGATCTTGTCCATTCTTGTCAGTCCTAAAGAGAATCTTCAGATCACTCGTCAGATCACTTCTGACACTTTTCTCCAACTTATTAGAGGCCCACTAAGTGGCATGCCTGAAACAAGGGGTGTACCAAAAAAGTTGAACACAAAAATGAACATAGCTAAGTATTT
>NC_024308.1:1514800-1533255 GCF_000523025.1 Cynoglossus semilaevis
AAAAAAATATTTTTTTCACAAAAAGTTCTGAAATAAAAATTTCTGAAAAAAATGTTCTCAAAAAGCTTTTCCTAAACATTTTCTGAAAATAATTTTTTTTTTTCAGAAAATTCTTTTTTAGAAATTTTCAGAAAAAGTTTTTAAAAAAAAAAATTTTTTTCAGAACATTTTTCTGAAAAACTTTGCACAAAACTTTTTTTTCAGAACATTTTTTGAACATTTTTTTTATAATTTTTTCAGAACATTTTTAGAATTTTTTTTTTCTGAAAACCTGAATTTTTAGAAACATTTTAGAACATTTTTAGAAAAACAATTTCTAAAAAAAAAATTTTTTCTAAAAGAATATTTAAAAAAAAAAATTAGTTTTTGACCAAAAAATGACAAAAAGTTAAAAGTGAAAAAAAAAAATCTAACAAATTTCTAAAAATGTTCTCTAAGTGCCCTGAGAAATATGCAGGAAAAGATACAATTTTGAAAATTTTTTGTCAAACCTTTTTAGTTTTTGACCTATCAGAGTTTTTGTCAAAATGTGAACTTTTCATGTCATATTTGGTCAAAAACTAAAAACATTTTTTTCAAAATTGTATCTTTTCCTGCATGTTTCTCATAAATTTAGGATATTTAGAGAACATTTTTGGAAATTTGTTAGATTTTGTTGTCAAAATTTTAACTTTTTGTGTCATTTTTTGTTCAAAAACTAAAAAACTTTGACGAACATTTTTGTAAAATTACTTTCATATTGGTTCAATATCTGTATACAAATGCACACAATGCTCCAACAACTTTCTTTAATCTGGAAGGGGTTACAATACAGCTCAAGTTACACAAGGAAAGTTACTATAAATTTACAATGACACAATTAAGTAAATAAGTGCTTCAAATAAATACGCTTAATTTTTACATAACTAATAAAAACCTAAGTGTAAAAAAAAAGCTTTCTCCTCCATTGCACTAGCAATCAAATACAGCTCAAGTTACACAATGAAAGTCACTGCAATTACACAATTCAGTAAAGCAAGTGATCAGTTTATGACAATACCAGAGGAGGCACAACGAATGGAATGACAAGAACAAGCTGGGTAACACAATCAAAAGCTGTGTTGGTCTCAATTTTTTATTGCTGTCCATTTACTTTCTTTAAGGGACCAAAATGACCCTTGACTCCTGCCAAACTCCACAGCATGGAAGAACCTGCAGAGCAAAAGAAAACAGCATTGTGCCACATGTTAACACAATTTTTTACTAACTGCTACTAGACACTACTACTACTTATTTTACTAATTTACTTCCATTCAAAGAAAATCCAGTCATATCCATTTACTTTCTTTATTTGAAAACAATCTGGCAATATTTTAAAATAATAGGTCAATCAAACTGTGATACAAACAGAAAAGAGTCTAAAATATGTTTTATTTTGAAAATGTAATGCTCCTTGTGATACAAACAGAAAAGAATCTAAAAGATGTTTTATTTTGAAAATGTAATGCTCCTTCAATGCAGTCATCATTGACATAATTTTTTAACAAGAGCTGGAGCCAGATTTTGATATGCACAGCGCCTCGGTGTGGCGGGTACATCAAATTCTACGACATCACAACCTGTGCAACCTGTGGCCTGTCTTGATTGTAATCTGTGTGAAATATGTCTCATTTTTTACCTGGGTCAGGATAAACTGAAGTGCTGTCACACACAGAACTTTCTCCGTTGGCCAGAAGTCCGTACAGGTGCATAAACGTGGCCGCACAGCCAAACATTTCTCCATTATGACAACTGTTGACGAGAGGGGAGACCGATAACAACACTGGACCGCAGCACTAAACACAAGCTAGCATGTGAACTTATGGACAAAAAAAAGTTTACCTAACGCACTAGTCATGTCGATAACTTGACTAAACACCACATAAACGCATCCATTATTTAGTTTAATAGAGAAAAGCTTGTGATCAGGTTATATTTCCCCTTGTGACTTCCATACACTCTAGGACGATTAAATGTTTGTTTGATAAACGAGAGCAATATTTCCGGTTTAATTTAAATACCGTGTCTTGCTACGCTATAGAGAGGAACTGACGTACATTTAAAGGTCCCGTAGTCTAGATTATCCTTGTAATACAAATACAAAAACGTTTTTGTAAAATAATCTTCAAAGTGTAATACTTACCTTACGGTTTTGTCTTTTCTGGGCGAGCCATCCGCTGTGCATTGAGTGTCCACAGAGAAAACGCTGGACCGCAGCACTAAACACACGATAGCAGCCCAACTTCTCTACGCCAAGAAAAAGTTTATCGAGAACAAAAGAACTAACGTCCATAAAATGGCCGAACAACACATTCATTATGTAGTTTAAACGTTAAAAGTTTGTCACGCTATCTTTCCCCTCGTAACATCCACACACACGCACTCGACGACGGCCAAATGTTTGTTTGAAAAAGGAGAGCGCACACTTCCGGTGTTATTTAAATGCTACAGGAAACCAGTGCGGAAACCAGGAAGAGGAAATTACGTAAAACGTAAAATAACGTGAAAGAATTTGTAGACGTGTGTACAAATAAATACAAATTAAAACAAATTATTAAAAATGATTCATGAATTAATAAAGAACACATGAGAAGTTTCTTAAGCTATGCCCATTTTTGTTGTAAAAAAAAGTTTTTTGTTACGCCAACTTTTTAACAGTAAACTACTATACAAATAAGTTCCTGAACAAATCTCCGAAAAAAAGTTTCTCAAATATGACTAAAACTACACTAATTTGCCTCAAAATACTTTTAAATTTAAAAAATATATACTTTTTTGTTACGTCAATTTTTGATCACAGTAAAATACTATAGCAATACGTTCCTAAACAAATCTTAGAAAATAAGTGTCTCAAAAATGATTACAAATACACTCACTTGCCTAATAATATGTGGCAATATAATTTTTGTGGTAAAAATATAGAAAATAAATAATTTTTAGTAGGTCAACTACGGCTTCTGAGTTCAACATTTCATTAAAAATTAAATTAAGCTGAACATAGAAAAATATAAACTCAACAGTACGAGTTGAAAAACATCAAAAAACACAGTGAACGTGTTTCCACTCCTGAGTGTTTTGCAAATTAATGCAGACCACAAGGAACACAACCCACTTTTGTATATGTTTTGTTTTTTACTTTTTAAATGATGACATTATTGTTATTGTATTGAAATCCTAAAACTTTTACAATCGTTTATTCGTGTGTATCAAAACAATACGTTTACTGCCCTTCGCTTTTATTCTTCCAGCTTCAACCTCTCTGCCGTCACTTAAACAGCATCTTGGAGCTCTCATTATCTGATCCCTATTCATGGGAATATTTTTAAACATCTGGCCCTGTTAATGGGATCACAGCATCAAAATCCCTCCCATTATTCAGCGGTATAAAGCGGCGCTGATCATTCCTCACCTTGCAAATTCATCTGCTGTTTCTGCCTCTTTGTTTGGCCGTTTCAATAACTTGGCATGCAAAGAGAATTCTTTTTAGTTGACAAATGCAAAAAGGAAATGATTTATTGCCGATTTATTTATTCACCCTCCATCTCTCCCCTTCCCACCCCTCTCATCTCCATCACTGTACAGAGGGGAGGTTTTTTAATTTCTTGCATGAAAACAATGCCATTGCTTTTCTGGCTTCACCTGCCAAACAAGCCCCAGCCGTGCATGGCGACAGATGGCCTCCCATCATCGCTGAATGTCTGATTGGTCCTGGGAGAGGACTGTATGTGTGTGTATGTGTGTGTGTCTATGCGTTAGTGAGGGATAAAAAGAGAGAGAGAATATAGGGGCGTCTCACATCCGTCATGCATGTAATGTGTTCTAGTCCCAGGTGAATGCACTCCCTCCCAGCCCACCCTGACGCCTGCACCCCCACCAGCCAGTCAGCTCTGGGCACCGCTGGATAAATGATCGAACAACACATTCATTATGTAGTTTAAACGTTAAAAGTTTGTCACGCTATCTTTCCCCTCGTAACATCCACACACACGCACTCGACGACGGCCAAATGTTTGTTTGAAAAAGGAGAGCGCACACTTCCGGTGTTATTTAAATGCTACAGGAAACCAGTGCGGAAACCAGGAAGAGGAAATGACGTAAAAGACGTAAAATAACGTGAAAGAATTTGTAGATGTGTGTACACATAAATACAAATTAAAACAAATTATTAAAAATTATTAATGAATTAATAAAGAACATGTGAGAAGTTTCTTAAGCTATGCCCATTTTTGTTGTAAAAAAAAGTTTTTTGTTACGCCAACTTTTTAACAGTAAACTACTATACAAATAAGTTCCTGAACAAATCTCCGAAAATAAAAGTTTCTCAAAAATGACTAAAAATACACTCATTTGCCTTAAAATACTTAGCTATGTCCATTTTTGTCATTGAAATTTAAAAAATATATACTTTTTTGTTACGTCAATTTTTGATCACAGTAAAATACTATAGCAATACGTTCCTAAACAAATCTTGCCTAATAATATGTGGCAATATAATTTTTGTGGTAAAAATATAGAAAATAAATAATTTTTAGTAGGTCAACTACGGCTTTTGAGTTCAACATTTCATTAAAAATTAAATTAAGCTGAACATAGAAAAATATAAACTCAACAGTACGAGTAGAAAAACATCAAAAAACACAGTGAACGTGTTTCCACTCCTGAGTGTTTTGCAAATTAATGCAGACCACAAGGAACACAACCCACTTTTGTATATGTTATGTTTTTTACTTTTTAAATGATGACATTATTGTTATTGTATTGAAATCCTAAAACTTTTACAATCGTTTATTCGTGTGTATCAAAACAATACGTTTACTGCCCTTCGCTTTTATTCTTCCAGCTTCCACCTCTCTGCCGTCACTTAAACAGCATCTTGGAGCTCTCATTATCTGATCCCTATTCATGGGAATATTTTTAAACATCTGGCCCTGTTAATGGGATCACAGCATCAAAATCCCTCCCATTATTCAGCGGTATAAAGCGGCGCTGATCATTCCTCACCTTGCAAATTCATCTGCTGTTTCTGCCTCTTTGTTTGGCCGTTTCAATAACTTGGCATGCAAAGAGAATTCTTTTTAGTTGACAAATGCAAAAAGGAAATGATTTATTGCCGATTTATTTATTCACCCTCCATCTCTCCCCTTCCCACCCCTCTCATCTCCATCACTGTACAGAGGGGAGGTTTTTTAATTTCTTGCATGAAAACAATGCCATTGCTTTTCTGGCTTCACCTGCCAAACAAGCCCCAGCCGTGCATGGCGACAGATGGCCTCCCATCATCGCTGAATGTCTGATTGGTCCTGGGAGAGGACTGTATGTGTGTGTATGTGTGTGTGTCTATGCGTTAGTGAGGGATAAAAAGAGAGAGAGAATATAGGGGCGTCTCACATCCGTCATGCATGTAATGTGTTCTAGTCCCAGGTGAATGCACTCCCTCCCAGCCCACCCTGACGCCTGCACCCCCACCAGCCAGTCAGCCCTGGGGACCGCTGGATAAATGATTTTTCCTCCACATCTGTACACTCCCACCAGACACGCAGGTGTAATTGAGTCCCGGCCTGGTGTGAGTGAGTGTAGACCCGCGGTATCCATTCTTCTTCTTCTTCTTCTTCTTCTTCTTCTCAGCGTCCTGTTGGTGTTTTACGATTCTCTCCCTCCGTGACTCACTCTCAGGACGACTGTGACAAGGAAAGAAAGCAAATGAGGGGGATGATACATGGGGGTGGGGAGAGAAGGAGAGGAGAGGGGTGGGAGGTTAGTGTGTGTGTTCGGAAGTTTTCCTTAGCGTCATATGGCTAAATGATGGGCATTCTCTCCCATTTTTTCCTCCCTCTCTCTCTCTCTCTCTCTCATTCAGCACGCTGCTACCCTGGCACCATCTGCTCAGTATTTAAAATGCAATTCCATAAGTGCGTTAAATATATGGCCACAGAAAATATAAGTCATAAAATATTTTTATGGTGGTGGACTGCTGAAACAAAAGGTTAAAAAAAAAAAAACGGTGCACATGGTTCCCAGTTCCTCTCATGTTTAGAGACACACGTTCTTCCATCCAGTCTTGGACCTAAACCTGTGGACGCCTCAAATTCAACCTTGCATATGATCATTGATTTAATTATTCCTGATCAATGAAACTCTTTCTTCTTGGAATGTTATGGAAGGTGGCCAAAGCAAATCCCTTCCGTTTGGCGTCGGAGCATTAGTGAAGTGTTGGAGGACAACCAGGAAATGTTTTTCCCAAAACTTAAAAGTAAATAAATAATAATAATAATAAAAAAACACATTAGTCTGAAATATAAAACTTGATGTTTAAAGTCTGGATCAAAGGAAACTATAAACCCAATGTAGAAAAGTCAGGACACTGACAATCTTCCTGCTTCACTTTCACAGCAAAGCCGAGGCTCGTACTTTCTACTTTTACGCCCTCCAGAGGCTACCAGGGGTGGTGCGGTCAGGAAAACCTCCAGTCGTTATAGATGTCCATAACAACAAGACACAAGAGCCGTGGAGACCTTTTAACAGGTATAACCACGGTCTGGTCAACTCCGAGTGGCCCGTGGGTCTTTGTCTGAAATGTGTGGTTGTGTCTGTGTGTGTGTGTGTGTGTGTGCACAGCTCTAGGGTGTACATGGCCGACCTGGAATCAACACTGCATTATTCCCTCCGTGTGGAATTGGCTGCTCACACTGTCATCAAAGGCAGAGCCCTGAATCCCCTCAAGAACTACATCGGTGTCCTGGCAAAGGTACAGTCTTCACACTGTGGAGAAAGACACACAAACTGAATTGTTGTGAAGCTTAATGGATCGGTTGGAACAGAACGTATTTTTTAAGGCTAAACTTTGAAGGAATAAGCGACATTTGGTGGTAAAGTCGGATATTGACGTTCAGTCTCCTCCCTTTATTTATCATTAACACTCTATAGGTTTTGTTTCTTGGCTGACGTACAGTAAACAGTGGGCGTTCAACATGGCCGCCTCTGTAATTTGGATTTGTGTAATTTGGAATTTAATGCGAAAGTTAGTTTATCTAAATATTTCACAGCACAACTGCAACACAATTTATTCATTTTTTTTCTTAAATTAATTTATATACAGTATAAGGCCAATGAGCGGCCTGTCTGGGTAGACATCTTTTATCAGGGTTTTTTTTAAATGTTTACATTAAATCATACATATATTTGACAAGTAAAAATATTAATGTCGTTAAAAAGTTTAAAGTTTGTTGGATTCTAAACTCGCGTTAAAAAAATGTGTAGTAACAGCAGGTCGCCACGAGGTGGAGATTAAGACGCTATAATAATCCTTCACTTCAGATTTAGTCCTGTACTCATTTTAATGTAACGTCATGAGATAATCTTAGTGAACAGATGATTTAATTTGTTGAATATTGACACAGTAAATAGTTTTCTGACTGTACACAGTCACAGTCTGACTGTACACAGTCACAGTCTGACTGTACACAGTCACAGTTTGACTGTACACAGTCAGAAAACTATTCACAGCAGCAGCAGTTTTCTCCTGGGTGTAGTTGGCCCTCTTTATTTGGACCCCCCACTGGGAGCGTCCCAGGGGGACTGAAGCGTGGCTGCCACACGTTGACACTGATACATTCAGATGACTGCCAAACCTCACTGGGATACCCCCTCCCCTTCCTTCCTTCATTCCTTCCACCCTTCCTTCCTTCCTTCCTTCCTTCCTTCCTTCCATCCTTCCTTCCGTCCTTCCACCCTTCCTTCCATCCTTCCTTGTCTTTTTAAATTCTCTTCTCCCTTTTTTATCATTTGCACCCGTTTCTCGTCTCCTCATTTCTATTCTGACCTCTTCTCCACCTGTTAGGTCTGATTCACATTATGACATCTTTATTGATCCCAGGAGGGCAGTTCATTTGCAACTTTACCCCTATTTACAACCACACAATCCGGAATCAATGTTTTGTGTCAAAGATACTGAGCAGCAAACCAAGCCATGTTTAAAGGAAAATAATATAAATGTGAAAATACACAGACGCACTGACACTGACGTTGGTCTGTTCTGTTCAGTCCACAGTCATACATTATTTATACATGTTCTATTTGGTTCAAATTGTGAAAAAGCTACAGTTTGGATTTTATTTTTTTCATTTTTTAAATAGTCACATTATCAGTATTTTATCAGTAAATATTTTTTACATTTTTTTGTTATTTAGTTTTTGTTACTAACACACAATCACCCTCTGTGTTTTCGACACAACTGTGCCTTTTGTCCAAACGTGGTCATGACGAGGCCTGACCTGCTCCGTCCCTATTGGCCGTCTCACTGCCCTAGTCCAGCGCCAATCTCTCTGATTATATCTCACTCTCCTGGGAGGTGTTGTGTGTGTGTGTGTGTGTGTGTGTGTGTGTGTGTGTGGCCTACCATTAGCTTGAGTTTGTTTAGTCAATAGCTTCTGGTCCCAGTGGTATTTTTAGCCTGTCATCCTCCTCCTCACCACCACCACCACCGTCAGACTGGACCAGCGTCTCTCAGCTGGGCTCTGTGTGAGGAGAAGGTCATCACATGTTACTCAGCTGTGACTTGTTAACTGCTAACATTGGAACAAACTGACCACTGAGAGGCAGCTTCGTTCTAGCAGAGTTCAGAGAAGCTGGAGAAGGAAATGAAATGGATGAAATTGTCTGAATAGAAAAAAATTAAACCAGAGTTTTGTCGGAGCAGGAGCTGAAGACCACGACAACTGAGAGATGATTTTGATTTGAAGGCACAGAGCAGTGAGTCAGTCGACAGTCGACTGACACTGTTACAAACTGGATTTCCAGTGACGGTCGACCGATTGATATTGTTGAGTTTGGAAAATAAGTTTTTTCTACGAACCACTTTAAATATATACAGTTATGACTCAAATCAACAAATCTGTGAGGGAAATTTTTGAGATATTATTTTTCATATTTTTCTTAACATTTGTCCAAATTAATGATTTTATCATTTGATTAAACACAAATAAAAACATACGTCTTCGTGCTGCTGTCAGCCCTCTGTTCCAGGAATATACAGAAACATTTTTGTTTTAATGTTTGCTGTTATATTATCTGGATTAATCACAACTCAGATTGAACATTTTTGACATAATTAATTAGTAATTAATAAACATAACTAGATTGTTTTTCTTATCTCTATCAGCTGCTGTATTTTTTTTATGAATATTCAAATGACTAACGACTCGTTATGAAGATGAAGTCACTGTTTTAACCACACTCTCCATGATCACTTAGACCATATGCTAATCTCCTTACATGAGTCATGTGATTAGATCAGAGCTCAGGTGACTCAGAGCGTCACAACAACGCAGGTGTCATGGGTTTTTTTTACTGGTGACACGGTCACTCAATCATCAAACACGTTTTAAATATTCACCAAAAAGAACAATTAGTGCAGAGTGCAGTTGTGCTCAGTGACGTGTGTCTGTTTGTTTGGATGATTCATGTGCACGGCGGCGTCCACTTCTCATCATTTTCATTAGAGAATAAACGGCAAATTTATTCTTGATTAATCATTTTGTCAATAAAAGTCAGAAAATTCTGCTCATTAGTTTCAATTGTAATTTGCTGAGTGGCAAAAATATACAAGGTTTACACTGTTGACTGCAGGACACATTCATCATAAACTCTTACGTTTAAGAAGTTATTAAGTATCTTGAATGGTTGCCAGTTGAAGTCATTTAAAATAATGGTTTTAAAGGTTGGTTGATCATGTGACTTTTTAATCTTCTCGTCTTGGCCCTAAATTCTACAACATCTTCTCTCCGAGTGTTTTAACGTCGTGATTGACTTCTTCTTCTGTGATCTACAATCATTCTTTCAGATCTCTTTACATCTCCAGACAGACATGTAAACATGAAGGAGGGTTTTTTTTTTTTTCATCCAGTCACAACAGTACTAGATTTACTGTCTTGTCAGGCTGGAGGCGGATTTATGAATCCTCTGCATGTACATGAGGATTAGAGGAGAGGATCTTAGGGAGCATGAGAGCATTACAGGCAGGTTTTAAGGATTACATCTCTATCCTGCTTTTCTTGAAAGAAGCCTCTGAGCCTGCAGGGAAACGGAGGGGGCAGCAGAATAAAACAAAGAATTTAGGTGGGGGGGAGGGTCGCTGCAGCTCTGGTCTTTCTTATGCCAGGATGGGAAGTAAAGACTTTAATAACAAAGATGTTTAGAGCAGCTGTCTGTATTTAGGGTCTGAATTACCTTCTTTAAAATAATTTACTCATAGAAAAAAAGATAAGAGATTTTTTTTTTCTAACCCTCTGGAACGTGTTTGCTGGCCGTCCTCCGAGGGTGAGGCGATTGCTTTAATATCCAGGGATTTCACCCTCGTCCTCCGCCCAGAGAACCTGACCTGGTTTGTGTTGCTGCGGCCAGATGCCTCCATCTGAGGAAGTTGGCCACGAGGAGATTGTGGTTTCTCAAGTGCTGCTGATACTAATCAGATTAAAGATGACATATTGCCCGGGTGAAGGGGATTGTCATGGTGCAACAAGGATAGGGGAAGGGAAGGGGAGTGAATGGGGGAGAACAGGGTCAGATCAGGGGACGTTGTTGTCGTCTCTCTAACACACACACACACACACTGCTACAGAAACTCAGAGGTTTCAACAGCGAGTCAAACATCTGAACGGAATCTGGTGGAGATTTAAAAAATAAAAATATCCGTTTTTAGTTTCTTACCTTTTTTTCCATTTGTCTGATCATCAGTTTGTCTGGATCTGTTTGTAGACAGAGTGAAGAAAAACATGAACAACAACCACAATCACAACGACACTAAACACAACCATGTGAACAGAGTCACAGTGTAATAACTTGTCCAGACCAACGACCAATGTCTTTTACTATTTTGTTTATCACTAAAACAGTTTGAGTGTGATTATACAATCTGATTGGATGATTTATTATCAGTTGTTTTATAGCGGATTGTGCAACAGGATTGGTCAGAATTAAGGAAATGAATTTGGACCAAAGAAACAGGACGAACGGAGCCATTTCAACAACGTGTGTCTCAGACGACGCTAAAACATTTAAAGGATTAATCCGTCGTATTTGTTTTTTTTTGGACTCCAGGTCCAACTCATGAATACTGTTCCGTCGGTGATGCTGAGTTAAACCCATTAGTGTGAAACACCTGCGTTTTCTGGTCTGGTTAAATTCATGGGACTCTTTAATGAGCTTTTCTAACTGGTTAACATTCAGACCTAAACCTATTACATCACTGACTTGGCACCGAGCAGCACACATCACAGGCCTTTTGTCTGTTCTTTCTAAGTCAGGTTTATTTTCTGGAAATAAACATCGGCCATTTAAGAGCAGCAATTTATTTATTGTTGTTGATTTCAATTCCGCCTCATGTAATGAAGGTTGTTCATTACATGAAAAAAAAAAAAATTGAAGTATACTGTTATAAATTAGTCTGTGGTGTCAAACTCATGTAGTTCAGGGTTAGGTTACAATAAGGCCACATTTTTCCCCTTTTCATGCAAAGAAGTACAAATGTATTAGAAAATCTTCATATTTAATGTAATATAATTTTACAAAACATGAACATAAAGTGTTTGTGCTTTTTTTTAACTTTTAAAAGGTATCAAATGGGCCAGATTGAACCTCCTTTTGGGCCTGTTTTGGCCTGTGGGCCGTATGTTTGACACCCATGAATTAGACCCTTAAAAGTTGTGGTGAATTGGTTTGCAGTAAAATTGACTTTTACACAGTATTGTATATAAAGAAAGTAAAAACTAAAGAGACAAACAGAACTTTAGATTTGGTCGAAGGAGAAGATAAACATTCAAGATCTCAAGTTCTACTCTGAATGGCTGAAATATTCAGTATCGTAGTGGCATGGATTGCGTTCATCATTTCAAAACCAACTTCACACAAAGGGTGTTTCACTTGTGATCAGTGAGGTTAAAGGGATTCCACTCACCCAGAAAAATCAAAACCTTAAGCCAATTCTCCACAGACCGTGTGTCCCGTCCATCTGCTGGACGGCCGTGGAGACGCCGTGGCCGCGCAGTCCTCGGCGTTAGCCTTGGACCTGGACGATTAAGCCAATTGTTGTGACGTCTGTCTGAGTGGTCAGGGTGTAATTCAGATCCTGTTACAGAGAGTTAAAAGTCCAGGCAGTGTTTAAAGGCATGAGTGTGTGTGTGTGTGTGTGTGTGTGCAGGTGTGTAAGCAGATGGTGGAGGCCAAATTAAAAAGGTTCACTGATCCAATTCCAGGAGGTCCACATGTCAAACGACATGTTTATGTGGCCGTCTTGGTTTAAACTTTAAAAAAAAAAAGAAAAAGAAAAAGAAAAAGCTGTTTCTATCATTGAGGTGAAAACAGGAACGTTGCCATGGAGAAAGGAAGTCCTCGAGTCTAAGTTTTGGAAACAGCTTGATCCCCTTCAAAAAGTCTATTGTTTTTTCTACAGGAACATTTTCATAATCTGTTCCACGCAGAGAAGCTCACTGTAAACACTGAAAGAACTCACTGTCATTACACTCGGGACTTCAGCTGCGTCTTTTGTGAGCGCTGCATGTGTAAAGACACGTTTGTCTCTGTCCGACTTTACTCTGTCATCACCGGCCTCAAAAACACAGCGGCTGGATTTCCTCCACAGAACGGCAGTGTCACGTTTCCTCCCAAGGCGGTTGTTTCTAGGGACACGGTTGGGGGGAAAGAGGGGATAAAGGCCAAGGGACAAAAGCTGAGCCGGTGGAAGTTGAGAGGCTGTTAGTGGCTTAGGAAATGGATCTTAATGAAGGAAAAGGCTTAGGCTAAACTGTTGTTATCACATTTACTGATATTCTGTTGAGGCACAGAGCAGGAAAAACACCTCAACCACAAACTTTTGTCTAATACGTAGTCATTATCCTCAGCCATTTTCCGAGGCTGATTACCAGGCACTGTGAAGGGAATGTAACTTAGAATTACAGAATGAACACTTACGCCACCACAGGTTATTAGCAACAAAGCTAATATTTCAGTCATCCTCTGGATTTTGGATGTCATTTCTCAGGTCAACTTTCCTGTTGGGAATTTAAATGTTTCCTCTAGTCTTGTACAGCACCGATTTAAAGCTATTTGGTTTAATGGGCAAAACAAACACTTCAGAAAAAATCATCTGTAGAAAAAAATAAAGATTTTCTAAAATGTTAGGGTCTCCTTCTACACTGTGTTTGCACCTTTGTCTTTATGTAATCACTGTTTGTTTTTTGTACTGTTTTCTGTCTGCAGTACTTCCCAGGCAGACCAATAGTGATGAACACACTGAACTCTTTGAACTCTTGGCTGCAGAACCAGAGTCAAGATGAGATTTTATACAAGGATTTCAAAGAGATACTGGACAACACAGCTCAGGTAAGTCAAGACTAAAAATATTAAATGTTTTGTTAAATGTCTGTCCTTTAGAGACACTGAAATAAGGACAGTCATCGATTACCAATGAACTGTTGGAACAAAAGAAATTTGTCAATTTGTCTGAAGTTCCTACGTCAGATTGCTCCTTATTTTACATCTAAAATGTTGTTGCACATACATGACAACATGACGTGATGTGTAACAAGACATGTCTTCAACATCTATAGTTTGACCTGGGGGTCAGTCCACATCAACAGGATGTTTTGTCACAGTCCATACCTGTTATGATGAAGAGTGCAGTCAAAGTGTCGTCAAGTTACAGCTCCTCCATTGTCAAGATACTGCAGTCGTTTCTCCTCTACATTAAATTTCAAGATACTGCAGTTGTTTCTCCTCTACATTAAAAGAGAAATTAGAGTTAGTGAAGGTTAAAGAACATCTCTATAATTCTGAAGACTTCATACCAGGAGGATGTCTGTCTGGAGGTAACCACCGTGTCAGGTCAAAAACCACCTGAGAGACGGCGGTTGATGCCCAGAAGAAACACCGACACATTTCCACAAAGTCTTCTAAGAACGTGTGTTCTGGTGGAGGTTTGGTGTGTTACCGTACCTCGTAGCAGCTCGTACAGCGGACGATCGGTGTTGTCTTTGGAACGGAGCCGAGGGCCGGCGGTACACAGCTCTGGACAAATTGAAAGAGTCACTTACTTACATCATTAGCTTTTAGCAGGCAAATCAATGGATCAATGAATCAATGAGATGGTATGAATAGACTTCAGCCTCAGAGGAAATGGACTCACACACACACACACACACACACAAATCTTTACTATTGACATGTGAGTAACCCTGTCAATCACCATCGCAGTGGTAAAGCGGCGTGCCTGGAGAAATGACTTTGTGTCAGAGAAAATATGTCGTTGGACTCCAGCAGGGCTTCTGGGTAGAGATCTGTAGAGGCTGAAGCCATTAACCTGGGATTGACTTCTCATTGATCAGAAAAACTACACTGAAGGGCTTTCACTGACTTCAACTGAAACAGAGACACAGAAAAAAAAACCTGCTTTTTTCAGTTCCTGTAATTCTCTCTGTAAGAATGTTAGTGTTTTTTAAATATTGAAACTAAATTCTTTTAAAAATGAGTTTAATGTAGAGTCTAAACCAAACACCACTGTTTCTGTAGGATCATAATTCCACTGTAGGTTCTTTTTAAAATAAGTAAAAGAACAACTATGTTATTCAGTATCATGTAAAGTTATAAGACATTTTATCATCATTTATTTTAATTATTATTATTATTCCATAATAATGTGTTATATATTTTTTCTTCTGTCCTTAACTGAACATTATGCAATTAATACAAGAACAAGGAGCAATAACATGGATGCACGTATATAAATATTTGTGTGAGTTGTGTGACAGCACTGACACTTCCTGCCTCTGGTGTTTGTGTTAACTTTCTCTCTCTCTCTCTCTCTCTCTCTCTCTCCCAGTCTCCAGACACCGCTCTGCCTCGGGGTGAGAGGTGGGTGGCCTGTCAGGGCTCTCAGCTCCACTTCAGACGTTATCCCTGTGGGATGTGGACTCTCTTCCACGTTCTCACCGTGGAGGCCAAGAAGGCAGAAGCCTCCAGTAAATACAAACAAACACAGACGCACCGACAAACAGCAAACAGCCAGGGCACCCAAAGGTCACACAGATGGGGGGGGGCTGAACTGAGGCTGAGGGCTTCGTAAACAAATTAGCCCAGGAATGTGGGCTACTGTTTTCACACTGACCTAATTCCTGCCTCAAACACACACACAGAGTTCAGCCCAGACGTGTGTCGTGCCGATGTTTGGCCCTGAATGTTTATGATGGGGTTTTTTTATTTATTTTTTTCTTCCTGTGCTTTGTTGTGTTGTATTAATATCTCAAATTGAGCCTAATTGCAAGTGTGTGAAAAGAGATTACGCTAGATTAGTGGAATGTGGGTGGTTAATAAAACACACTCACACACAGGCTCCACTTCTGGCTGGGATGTTAATCTGCCTTCACCAGACACACACACACACACATTCACACACAAACATTAATCCAGAGCTTTACTTACTGTCATGTGACCCACAGATGGACTGCTCAGAAGAGTGGGGGGTCCAACTGCCCCCCCCTCCCACAGACACACTCCTACAAAATGATAAACACAGTCAAACTGAATCCACACCAAAGTCAAAGTTTTGGCTAAAACAACCTATCACATATACACACATACTCACCTGGGGGGGGGGTTGGGAGGGGGGCATCCAGAGCCACACTCCTCTTCATCCAAATCCTCTTCTGAACTTCCGCCTAAGCTGGGAACAAATGAAATGCATCACTCTTGGAGAATATGTTTGTGTTCCGTTGAGGTCCTGGGACAACGGAGCGGCCTCCATTCACACAGTGGTTTACTGGGCTCTAATCTCCACACCGGGGTGTCCCGTTGGCACAGATTATCCCTCTCAGTATGGAGAGCACCTCAGTATTAACCCAGCTCTCTGACTCCTGGCCCACATGGCCGTGGGAATCCCCCCACGGTGTGAACGCACACCGCGAACATCACTTAAAGTAATGCACATTTACAGTGTTTTTGACATTTACAATGAAAGGATGAGATTATGTCGATCCACCGCTGCTGCTGCTGCTGCTGCTGCTGCTGCTGCTGCTGTGGACCGACAGATCATTAAAGAAAACCTCTACTGATGACAACAGGTGCTGGACCACCAATGAAACCCTGTTTTTGTTTCACTCCCTCCTCAGATCAGCTTGAAGTGCCGCTTGCGATGAGGAACTACATCCACGCTTTCTTCGGCTGCAGGTATTGTGCTGAGCACTTTGATAACCTGGTGAGGGGAAGTCTGCTGGAGAACGAAGCCGTTTTGTGGCTGTGGTCCATACACAATGAGGTTAACAGCAGACTTTCAGGTAAGCAATAAAAAAGTGCAGACAAACATTTAAATTATTTTAAATGTCCCTTTTAGTTCAAATTATATATATATATATATATATATATAAGTACAAACACAGAGCTGCAGTGGAACCTGTCGAGTTTCTTCCCACTGAAGGTCACTCCATACTTTGACACAATCAACAATAACGTTTTTCTTTTTCAGTCAATATTTGTCCAAAGTAATTCCAGGAAAAGCCAACATCACTCAATCATTTTGAGCAGTACATCTTTTTTAAAATTGAAGTCCATACTCACTTCATACTTTGAGAATCTCAAAATGTTAGTATTGAAGTCTGTTTTTAATGAACTCAAAACTAAAAAAAACTTTTTAAGACTTTGATTTGTTTGTTAATTTGATTGTCAGCGATCTCTTCTTATTCTGTAAAGAAATTCACATCCATTTTTCTTTCGACTTCTACGACTTCTTTTGACTTATTCCCTTTGTTCACATCTGCCACACAAGTGCCAGAGAGCCCTGGAGGTTCTCTCCTCCCCGGTCTGTCTCCATGATTTATTGGACCACAGGACTGACATCAATCTCTTTTGTTAAACCAATATCTTTTGTTTGCTTCTGTCTCCCCCCTGTTTTAGTTTCAGGGACAGATTGTGTCCCGAACACTGGAGCGACCAAAAGAACAGTCACTTGACGCATGTGCCTTCTCCAGACACTGACGCGTCATTCCGTCTCTCCCCTTTATCTACGCGTGTTCTCTCTCATCCTCTGTGTTCCTCTCTCTCTCTCTCTCTCTCTCTCCCCTGGGACACATAGCCTCCACTCCACAAGTAATAGCGCAGCATCTTCACAGAATGGATCCCACAGGAGCCACCCTTCTTACACACACACACACACACACATCCCAAGGTATTGTGTGACAGCAGGTGGTAAACCACATGACACAAGCCCCCCCCTCTCCTCCCCTCCCCTCCCCTCCCTACCCTTGTCTTTCTGCCCTTTACCAAACACACTCCAGGCGTGGGTCAAGTTGGCGTGTGGCAGGAGGAGTGAGTCACGGTGGAGGGAGAGCACAGCTCCGCTGGGAATAGACTTGGTGATTCAGGAGGAGAAGAGGGAGGAGCCGAGGGGTTTGTCCGTGTTTGTAGACCCCCCCCCCCCTTAGGAGAGTACACTCCATCCACTCGGCCCCTCCTTCCTCTTTTGCCTAAACAGGAGCTCTTTAGCAGGGCTCCCCGCCCCTCCTTTTCAGGAGCAGCCGTGCATGAAAGAGCATCTATTTGTAAAGCGGACGAACAATTAATTTAGCCTGCAACAAAGAGGCCCCAGGGGCCCGGGGCCCCGGGCTCTTCCTCCGTCCTGTTGCTGCCTGTCAACAGGCTGAGGCTCAGTCACATTTCTACAGACAGAAACACCACGTCGTTCACCTGCAGCTCGCTGGGAGTTTGAGTTATATTATCATGTTCATAACATTTAATTTATTTATTTATTTGGGCTTCCTTGTATTTAAAATAGGATTTTTTTTATTTAACAATATTATTATTTATATTAAACATTTTTATTCTGTCAGTGTACAAAATATTTAGTATCCAATTCCCCTGTAGTAAAGTGCAGTGTATTATTCAGTGATTTAACTGAAGCGTCGCCGCTCTGTTAATGCCATATTACACTGAACAGCACTTCATCATCCGACGGTTCTCCGTCTACTGTACGTCCGATTTTTAACAAGTCAACAATTTCAGATTAAGGAGTTCTTCAGAACGACCCAAAAACCGTCTGACATCAGCTGCTCTACGTTGAGGACGTGCTGAACAACACACACATTCACAGCTGATGAATATGTGTGTGCGGTGGAGCCCACGTCTCCGTGACAGGCCGCTGTGGCAAATCTGAGCCTGGCTGCTATGGCTAAAGTCACCCTGGCCGCACATGTGGCGCGCTCATTAGAATAAGGAACGAGGTGTGTGCATGTGCGTGCGTGCGTGCGCTCTTACCTGCTGAAATGTTTAAAAGCCCCCTCCCCCCCCCACACACACACACATGTCCCATCCAGGACAGGGTGAAATTGATGTATCCTTTATGTAAAGCACTGTATGCAGAGTACATACAGGCATGCATATGAGTGAGATTAATCTTGAGT
>NC_024308.1:1533349-1542469 GCF_000523025.1 Cynoglossus semilaevis
AGGATGTAAATTGACAGTGCTGTAAAGTGACAAACCTGCTGCTCTGCCCCTTTTTGCCTTTTCCTTTCACAAACACACACACACACACACACAAAGGCCCGTTGGTGACAACAGGCGATTTATTACCGAGCGCTGACCGGCGTTTTATTTTATTTATTTTTTTTGTCCCGTGGCGAGCGTTTATGCACGAGTGTGTGAGGTGAAAATATGAGTCCAAACACGGTGGGCACTTTGGTGACAATCTGTTCACGTCGGTGTTTGAAAGGGGACAGCAGCAGTAACAGCAGCAGTAACAGTAGTAACAGCAGCAGTAACAGCAGCAGTAACAGCAGCAGCAACAGTAACAGCAGCAGTAACAGCAGCAGTAACAGTAACAGCAGCAGTAACAGCAGCAGTAACAGCAGTAACAGCAGCAGTAACAGCAGCAGTAACAGTAACAGCAGCAGTAACAGCAGCAGCAGTAACAGCAGTAACAGCAGCAGTAACAGCAGTAACAGCAGCAGCAGTAACAGCAGCAGTAACAGCTGCAGTAACAGCAGCAGCAGTAACAGCAGTAACAGCAGCAGCAGTAACAGCAGTAACAGCAGTAACAGCAGTAACAGCAGCAGCAGTAACAGCAGTAACAGCAGTAACAGCAGTAACAGCAGCAGCAGTAACAGCAGCAGCAACAGTAACAGCAGCAGTAACAGCAGCAGTAACAGCTGCAGTAACAGCAGCAGCAGTAACAGCAGTAACAGCAGTAACAGTAACAGCAGCAGCAGCGTCAAATAAAACGGTGTTAAAATAGAAAGTTTCCAATTCATTAAAGCTCTGTGTCTGCCCTCTGAGGTTTCTGTCGCTCTCATGTTCAATTTGGAGATTGGACTTTCAAAGGACAAGACAGGTGGTCCAGAGCCCTGAGGTCTGCTGCGTGTGTGTACGTGTGTGTGTGTGTGTGTGTGTGTGTGTGTGTTTAAGGAAGGTGTCCACTTTGGCCACATCTATTATCTTACCCCTCTCCCACTGGGACATCCCAGAAGCCCATTGATCATTATTAGACCCTGTCATACACTGACACGCCCACACACACACACACACACATACACACACACACACACACTCAAAATATCAATTCCCAGATTACATGCACAAAAACAGAACAATGATTTACATATACACACTCAGAGCCATACATACACATATGCATATGGGCACTTACTTTTTACGAGCGCTGTGACAAGATCAAATGGGTTCAGCACAGATTGCATCCAGTCCTCGGAGCACTCACATCCTCAAGTCAACAAAATGACACGAAGAATGGAAACGACAACAGATGAAAAAGCTGGATCTGAGCTTTCAGCTGCAACGAGATTAAATACAAATATTTATTACCGTTTGTATTTAGTTTCATTTGTTTGCGTCGTACGTCACATGTAGAGCAAACAGAAGAAAGGCAGTTCTTTAGTTAGAGTTAGTTTAATCTTTAATATTGGTATAAATATATAACTGGTTGTTTTTAATCTGCTCTAATCTATTAGGTATTTTTTGTTAGTTCCTGGACGAATGTCATTTTTGGATCTGAATCTTTTTCTTTTCACAACAAAACGTTGTTATGTGATCAGAAAGGCTTTTCTGAATGTCTTTGTTAAAATAACATTTATATAGTTTTTTTCATCATTTTTTTCAGTCTTGTCTCCCCGGCTCCTGAGTTTCTAAATCATCATTTACACAGCAGATTATTTGAACAGCAGATTATTTGATCTACGTCTCCCTTTGTAAACACACCTTTAGCTGTCACGTCTGCATAAATCTTTTCAAACTTTTGGTTAAAAGTGTTTTTAACTTTTGACTAATGACTCCACCCTCCCTCTGTGTCTGTATGAAATTCTCCAGGTGCTTTGAGTGAAGATCCAAACTTCCCAAAGATCCAGTGGCCGTCACCAGACATGTGTCCAGAGTGTCACAACGTGACAAAGCGTGGGGAACACAGGTGGAACAAAGACAAGGCCCTGCGTTTCCTCCTGTCCTACTTCTCATCCAACAGAATTCTACCAGGTAACACTTTCTGTCGCACTTTTCTAAAGGTTTACTGTCCCAAATCCCTGATATGGTTTGAATGACTGGACTAACTGTAATTTTAGTCTTCAGAGATTTAGCCCCATGTCCTTACTGAATCATATATGTGAGAGGGTTTAGAGTTCTATGACTGTAAAACACAACAATCAGTGTCTGTGCGTATTCATTTCAGATTATCTTGAAGATGAAACTCAGATCCTAGCAAAGCAGAGGGAAGAACACGCCAGCCGGCTGTTAGCTCTAGAAGCTGAGAAAAAAGCAGAGAGAAGAGTCAGGGAAGCCCCAGACTTGGAGATCCAACCACTGCCGTCAAATCCTACTGTACAGGAAGAAGAGGAGGAAGAGGAGGAGGAGGAAGGAGAGGAGCCACAGGATGAAGCAGTGGCAGAAGGAGAGGAGGAGGAAGGTGGAGAAGGAGCAGTAGCAGCACAAGAGTCAAACCCTTGGGACAAACCTGAAATGGCAGGAGGTGAAAGGTCTCAGAAGGTACGGAGAAAGCCCAGCATCGTGGGGATGAAGATTCGTAGGAACATGGAGGACCACATCGTAGACCTGGACCTGTTTGAGAACCAGCACTTCAAAGCCAAAGCGCTGCAGCTGGCCGCCTCCAGTCGCATCAAACGACGCAGCCTCCAGAGGAAGGTGGAGCCGGAACCCGGGCCCGTGTTTGGACTCGGCATGGAGCTGGACGGGGGGGTCGGGATGGTGGGCCTGCAGCCGGTGGATGCCGACTTCGACATGGATGTTGGGCAGCAGAGGAAGTGGCTGCAGAAGCGAGACCTGAGCCCCACAGGACACTGGATGTCAACGCTGAGCATCGGATTCTCCAGAGTGGACGTCAGCCTGTGTGTCCTCTTGTACTTCCTGTCCTGTATGTGTCTCCTCGGCATGTACACTTTCTTCCAACACCGCTTCAGGCTACGGCGCGTCAAATTCTCCATGTCCTGAGGGAAAAGAGTAAAAGCAAAGATCCAGCGCTGATCAGAATCAGAACAGTAATGAGAGAATGTTTCAGAGCAAACATCCAGAGGAGGGAAAGGGAAACATCGTCATTTAATCATTTAATCATCCTTCAAGGCATTGTCCAGAAAGTTCAGTGTCTTTGCACATAATCATCCAGCATTGTTGGTTTTTAGTTAATTTTATGTTGATTTTTGTTCATTTTAAAACAGTATTTACCACTTATAAGGTAAGAACGTGAACCTAAGTTAATTTGATTTTTTGTTCTAAACAAATGAATCTCATGTGTTGGCTTCTCTACTAAATCCCTGTGTATTCTAAAGAGAAATTCACTGGCTTATGATGTATATTTACCTGTAAATAATTTACAAATCAAATGAAACAGAAGGATTTATTCACACACTGTGTTTAATGATAACGTTTTTTCAACTAGATTTCTATTTTTTTGTGATTTCTGTCAGTAAAAGGGCTGAGCTTCTGATGCTATGTTACCTTTCTGTTTTGCCTGAATAAAATTATTTTAATAATGATTCCAAGTGTGTCTTAACATCTGACACCTGTCAGTCAAAAACACCTAAAAGCAACGATATGAAACGTGATCAGAGGCTCCTTCTATTGTTCAACCCAAGTGTTCTTTCAAAATTGTGGAAAAATGACAGTATGAAAGTAAAATGACAAAATGGTTCAAAACTCCACTAATTCAGAGATAAAGAAAATATTAAAAGTGAAATTAGTTTGTCCTGCTGAGAACTTCCTAAAGACCTTTGTACCTATGTACATAACATTATGTTTGAAATTGTTTATTACAGGTTAAAAATCAGTTATTTTTTCCACCAATCAGTGCTCGCCAACAGCTCCATTTCTGAATGCTATTTAAAATTTCTACAGACCAGAACGTTGCTGTAAGAAAGAAACAAGTTTGAGACCGTAGCTTTAGCCTCCTTGGTCGTGTTGATGCCCTCGAGGACATCAACACGACCAGGGCAGATCAGGGGGGGTGGGTGGTTGGGGAGGGGGTGATAGAGAGCTAACGCATCCAAGGTTAAAGGAACAAGCCTGTTGCCATCTGCTGTGCAGTGCAAGCTAAACCCTAACAATTTCATTGAGATTATAGCAAGTGTGTAATCCAGCTTTCCTTGTGGACTGGAGGGTAGAGATTACCCTGGAGGATTAGCTCCCTCCAGATAATAAACTTTATTAAAGCGTAATCGGCTTCTGTGAGGTTCTCCTCCCTCCTCACACACTTAGGGATGGGTCTTTATTTTTTTTGTGGGGGGGTCAGAAGTGAGAGGGTGGCTGAGCTGGATGAAAGGGTGAGTGGGGTGTACGAGTTTTAAATGAAAGAATGAGAAGATTGGTTTGATGTCGTCTGGATTACATCTAAAAGACGGAAAAATCTGCTTGATCTTGAGCTTTGTGTTTCGTGGAGCGTTAGCGTTGAATTCCCCCGACTCCTGCTCCTGACCTCATCATCATCTCCACCCTTCACATCGTCCATGTGTCTCTGTGTGTGTGTGTGTGTGTGGTTGTATATTAATATGAACATATATCTGTGAATGCCTGATACAAAAATATTCTCTCAGATAATAATTCATCTTTTGGAAATAGAAAATTAATCATTGCTTTGGATAAAATATTCTCTCAGATAATAATTCATCTTTTGGAAATAGAAAATTAATCATTGCTTTGGATTGACGTTATATTCATATTTTGAAATCATTTCAAACTATATTTCTATAATATATTTCATGATTCCACAGTTGTATTACTTTCAACACACACTCATTACAACAAGATTTCTTTTTTTCTCTACATGCTTAACCATCTCAGTTAAGGTTAAAGTACTTGTCACCCTCACAGCTGATAAGTTAATCTGTTCAATGTTACCTGTGTCTGTGATTGGATTGCAGTCAACAGTCCTCGCCGCTGCCTCCTTCACACAGGGCCCTCTGATCAGATGTCTGCTGGAGCCTGGCTGAGCTGAGAGTGTTCTGCTGCTTCAGACTAATGTATGGTAATGAGGAAGTTGGCAGCAGAGTAATATCTGTCTGCAGTGCTGCCAGTGCTGAGGTGAGTGGTTCACATCCAGGACAGAGGCTTCAGATCTGAGCCAGGACACATTCATGGCTCTTTGTGTTCTCACTGCATCTGAATAAAAAGGGAAAAACACGACATCACGGTTCAGTACACCCTCGGTATGAATGAACAAGCAATTTATTAAAAAATATATAATGTAAAAAAAGTATGATATAGAACCTACAAAGTTCTACCAAAGACAATTAAAAAATAAAAGAAAATAGAAAAAAACAGGTAGTATTTTTAATAGTTGAATTAATAGTAAAAAACTTTCTATTTGCAACAATTTTTATCACAGTACTTGGTCAGAATATAACTGTTATTACCTACACAGTACAATACATAATAATAAATAAATAACAATAAAATTAATAAATAATAAAATACAGTTTTGTTCATATAGAAATTGACTTGAATGAGTTCTTACTTTAAAAAAAAACATTTTATAAACATTTTTTATAAACATTTTTCTCATCTACTCTCATTTATAGAAGGTCAGGTAATTTTGTGGACGAATTGTTTAAGTAGTTTCCAAACTGAACAGTCACAGAGATGACTGGGTCCCCCGACCCCCTCTTAATAACAACACAGAACAAACACAAATGGCCTCTTCTGACCCCAGATCAGTTTGATCAGTTTTTGGTTCCTCTGACTGGTTAATTAAATGGTTAATTAAATCATCTCTGGTCTGGTCGTGATCCTCGCACCAAATATCGCCCCCCTCTGTTCACAGTGAGTCCACTCACCCCTCCCTCCTACAACAACTTTGTTGTTCCCGTGTGGTTGTGTTCAGAGACACTGTTGTGCTGTGAGAGCAAACAGTGAAGGGTAAAAACTTCACCTTGCTGCCCCGTTGTTGTCTTCCATAAATTAGACAATGTGTGGTTTTATAGTCACTTCTCTGCGGTGTGCTCTCTGCCTCCATGTTTATTACCCCTCTGGTATTGATATTAAAATGCAGGGGGGGGGGAGGCAGAGAGGGGGGCTGATGCATTTTTCTGTCATCTCTCTTTCAGACTTTAATAGTACTATAAAGCTTCCTGCTGTGGACAGAAGGAGAGATGGAGAGAGAGGACGGTGGGGGTGAATAAATTATGAAAAAAAAAAAAGCTGTGTTTCCCTTTAGGTTTAAACATTCAGCCTTTTAGAGGCAGGAGTCAAGTAGGGTCAGATCCATCTCATTTTACTGCCGTGGCCCCTCCCCCTTTCATATGGACACTCATCTGAGCCCCCAAAACATTTCATCTCACCCTGGGAGTGTCAATGACCCTGTGTGTGTGTTCTGGTGTGTGTGTGTGTGTGTTTGATCCCTCCCCAGTCTCTTAACTAATTATTCTTATTTCTCCTGCAAAACAAGTTATTTATTTTTAAAAAACGTTATCAATATGACTCAGCGGTCGGGGTTTCAGTTAAAACTAAGTTGATGTTTGAGAACAGTTCACGAAAAGATAAATTATTATTTTGTTGATCTAACGCTGTGACATCAAAATATGTTTCTTTCAAGCTCTTCTACATCAGACACATCTTGTAGCTGATCAGTGGAGCTGTACACCTCTGACCAGGTGGCAGCAAAACACATTCACTTCAGTCTTGTGCCTTCTTATTGTGTAAAAATACTATTTCTATCTGTTTGTATTTGTTGCAAAAGAGAAAATGTCAGCAGAGGACGGTGCCAGTGCAGAAAACACACACCATCGTACAGGTACAGAACTTATAATTTCTTATAGAAATACATTGTTTTTACACCCAAAAAATAATATAAAATAATAACAATAATTTTAAAAAGGAAAATATAATAAAAAATAATGTTATTAATATTATTTTTTATTATTATTGTTGTTGTTTTTTATTGCATTAGTACATAAATCTTGAGGAATAATTGTCATTTTTAAATGACAATTATCAAGTCATTTACCAGGGGCTGTGTGTGTCTGACGTGTGCCACAGTTTTTGGAGTCAGATGAACCTGTTACCACCTGGTCTCAGCCCAACAGGGTCAGGTTCAATCAGGGAATTTGAAGGTATCATTTCTGACAGCAGCGCCGTTCGGTTGTTCGACCAATCTCTCCTACTAATTACCCAAATGGACAGGACCTGTCAGGAGACAATAACTATTCCCTAATAGAATTTGCCCCAAATGCAATTTCATTTTCTCCTCCGTGCGCTCACCCGCGGCTTCCCCTCCTGCTCTTTCCTCCTCTCTCTGTGTTATTCTGCTGCCAGCAGACCAAATGGTGAGGAACACAGAAGCACTGCTGTGTTCCTGCCTGGACTTCTGCTTTTCTCACTGGATTTCTGGAAGAATGGAAGAGTGGACCGGCTGCTGCTGCCGCCGCTTGTGCTGATATCCTTTATCCAGCAGCATGGAGGAGATGAAATTGCACTAGAAGAAGAAGAGGAGGAGGAGGAGGAGGAGGAGGAAGGTAAGGAGGAGGAGGGAAGAAAGGAAAAAAAGAGGCTAAACATCACCGCTGAGCTGTGGTGATTATGTGGCTCTGACTGCATGGAGAAATCATCCTGCTGCCTTTAGTGACTTATTTAGTTATTTTTGGAGAGAACGTATTTGGATGTGGTGTAAATGGTTTTGGTCTGGAGATATTTGGATTTGGACTCTGCTGCCCCAAAAATGGAAACTGTGTTTGGAAAAAGACTTCATGACAGAATGTGTTTTTGATCAAACTGACAGTATTTACTAAATACAATTCATTCTATAAGATACATATATACATACACATATATATATGTACATATATAATGTACATATATATACATTTGCAAAACCCCAAAGTTCCCGATGTCCCTTTAGAGACACAACTCTGTCCCACACTTAAAAACCTCAGCTACATTTTTATTTTGTTTCTCAGGTTTGGTCAGTGTTTTGTTTTTCCTTTTGCCGACCTTTACTTATTGTTTATTTTTGGCTCAAATAAACCAATTTATGATATTATGTTTTGTTATTTTCTATATCAATTTAAGCAATTTTTTGTCCAATTTTGTCCAATTTTGGCTTTCTTTTAGAAGACAAAAGCATAAAATTGTTATGCAGCTGTTACGTTGCTATTTCCTGACCAGACTTTAACATTTACTGAGGAAACATCATATTTTTTAGCTTGGTAAATTTAGGTTTTTTTATAATAGCTTTGTACTATTTCTGCCTCAAATAAACCAATTTATGATATTATGTTTTGTTTTTTTCTATATCAATTTAAGCAATGTTTTTGTCCAATTTTGGCCTTTTTTCGTCTAGGCAAAAACATTAAGTTGTTATGTTACATTTCTTGACCAGGCTTTTACTGAGAAAATATCTTATTTTTAGCTCGGTGAAGTCAGGTTTTTCATTTTACCGTTAAACTATTTTTGTGGGGATAAAACTAACAGAAAACAAACAAAAATAATCTTGGTATTTTCATACATATTTTGGCCTATTGATAAAAGGATTTTGATTGATTTTATTTTGTTTATTTTACTAATATGCATTGGTTAAATTTGATACATAAAACTTCTATTTGTATTTTATAATATCAATTAAAAGTATATCTTGGCTAACTTATCTATGTATATTTCATTTGTATTTGAGTTTTTAAGGCAGTATTTTTTTTTTTTTCCATTTGTATTTGACTTTTTAAGGCAGTATTTTATTTATTTTTTTGGTGTCATAGTTTCATCAAATTCCTGGCTGAGTTTAATTCATCTGGCTTTATTTATGCTGTATTAGACTTTAGGTTTGGGCCTGAAGAATATCTCTGATGGGCCAGGTTTGTGCCCCCAGACCACCATTTGATTTGACAGACTTGAAGCTGGTTTGTGATTGTGTATTTCTGGGCGGCTGCTGTGAAGATGGATCTGTGAATTGCAGAATAAAGTCGTCCACTGAAATATTAGATCTAATTAGAGGTGTCTGGGTCAACAGCGGTGGCAGAGGAGTCGCCCTCTGTTTGAGTTATAGCCTGAGCTGCTTCCTCTCTGTAGCCACCCCCCCCCCCCCCCCCCCCCCCCCCCCCCAACCCCACACCCCCACCACACACCCCC
>NC_024308.1:1545180-1560278 GCF_000523025.1 Cynoglossus semilaevis
CCCAGCCCACCCCACCACCACCATAACTGTGGCATCATAGACAAAGATCCCTCATCCTCATCTCACCTCCTACTGTCTGTGCATTATTATCTGATCAACATCATCTTCTTCTTCTCTTGTTGGGTCTCAGTAACCACAGAGGCCGATGTTACTCGGACGCTTCTCTCTGTTTTCGTTACAATTTTTTTTTCCTGATCCCATACATTGTCTGTGCGGCCATGTTGGAAGATATTTGTTTCTAAAAATGGTACTTTTGTCTCCATTTGTCATGATCTGGCCTCACATCATTTCTCTTTCTATCTGCATTTTTTATTTATTTATTATTTTTTTTGCATCCGTCAATTATTCTAATTGTCTTGCCCTTTGCTGACAAGTTAAGAGCATTTTTATCTGCACTCTTATCCCGGGCAGCTACTAGGTCTCGATATCAACAATCACAGTAATTGAATTGCTGAATAAATTGAATGATCTTCGGGGGAAAAGTGTATAATGAAAATAAAGCAGGAGCAGATGATTCCCCTGCCACACGTGCTCGCTAATCGGCGTGGTTGGATGGATGGATGGATGGTTGGATGGATGGATGGATGGTCCTGAGGCTGCAGTCTCACCACGTTTGACTAAAACTCTAATAGTATAAAGCCTGATTTTTTTTTTAATCTGCTTAATGTTTCCTTTTCAGTAAATTACACATGTGCGGCTTATACGGGATTGTGTGTCGATGTCAGACAAACGCTGTGTGTGTCATATAGGCCTGAAGTACAGGGTATGGAACAAGGAAGTTAGAAAAGCCAGAAGAACAGAGTCGATGACAAAGAACAACAACAACAACAACAAATCAAAATCAGACCTTAATAAACAAAACGGGGAAATTTTCGGACGCTGCAATTCCGTCATTTCTGCCAAATCCATAACAAATGTCATCAAACGTACTGACCTAATTTATAATCAAATTAAAAAATTAATTATATGGAGGGTTTTTTTACGTTAATTTGGTGCGAATATTTTCTTCAACACAATTAATTGTACCATAGGTTTCTTGGTCGAAATATAATAATAATAATAATAATAATAATAATAATAATAATAATAATAATGCACATTTCAGATGTCGGTGTGTGTTGTTCGTGTACCTGGATTAAATGACAACAAAGCCCCGGGAGCCTCTGTCGGCGGAGCTGCGGAGGAAGCAGCGCCACAGTCTGCGCGCTTTTCTCTCCTCCTCGCTTGAAGTAAATTGAAAGCGAAGATGGAGTTCATCTAGGCTGAGGCAGCAGCTCTCCTGGGGGAATATCTGATTCTGGAGAGCAGTGTCAGACGCTGGGCTCGGAAATGAGCGGTGTCAGGAGGAGTGAGGAGTGAGGAGCGCACACACAGTTAATCCTAATCCAGCCACCGAGGAGCTGCACGTCCACACGGCAGGTGAAGGTGTGTCCAATCACAGGTGTCCGTACCTGTGGACGACAGCCGTTAGAACCAGACCAATAAAAACACATCATTTGTGCAGAATAAAAATCCCATTAAAATGAGATCAATCTCACAGGACTCGGTGAAAACATATTAAAAAAAACCTGACAAGACAAATGCAGAATAATGTGTCTTAGTCCATTACACACAAATAAACGTCCAGCTCTGACCAACATGTTCAAACACAGGTGACAATGAGGAAGAATTATTGGTACTTTATATAAAAAACAACAACAAATATTCTGTATCTGCACTGAACTGGACAGGAGGAACCAGATTATTCTACAGTCTGACCAAAAAATACACAATAAAAAATGCATTAGTGGGAATGAAATATTTCAGCACCATCTTCTGGTCTGTTAATGATCTATTAAATCTTCGTGTGTGTGTGTGTGTGTTCGTCATGTTGTGGGGACAACAATAAATTGGCAGTAACTTTGTTCCACTCAGGGCCAGGTCACATTAAACCTGCTGTGTTTGATGTTGTTTTTAGACAAAAATAAGACGTAAATAGGTTTAAACTACTATTCAACAAAACTGTTATTGAATTTAAAAATAAAATAAAATTTAAAAATAAAACTGCTATTCAATTTAAAAATACAATAAAATAAAAACAAACAAACATGCTCAGAGAAAAGGCCAAACAGAAGAGATTAGAATCCAAACAATTCTCAAAAAGATTTTGTGAAAAAAATTTTTTTTTTTTCATATTGATTTTTTTTTTTTGTTGAAAAAACAAATTCTGTAGAATTTAGTTGTTATATAGGTTAGGTTATATAGATGATGAACAAAATAAAAAAAAAATTTACTACAGTACAATTCATGGTAGAAGGCAGTGTTTGTTAGGACTTTGTAAAATAAGGATGATGAATGTGAGTGATTTTTTTTTATATCCCGGTTACATTAAAAATCTTTATTTTATAGTAGATAAAACAAACTATAACAGATGATAGTTGTTCCCTTTTAATAAAAGATGAATCTAAAGAGTTAAAGGTGACATGATTTTCCCCTTTAATAAACAAAAGAGGAATCTAAAGAGTTAAAGGTGACATGATTTTATTTCTAGTTCCACAAAAGGAACAAAAGATAGAAAATTGTAAGTAAAAAAGAAAAGTACTTTTTAATACCGTCATCGTGATCACGATACTATTGTTACTAGACCAGCATGTAGTATTGATTTCAAATAAGAATTATAGTATTTTAAAAACTATGAAAGACTGGTTCAGACTGGTTTTCTTTTTTCTTTTTTTTTTCCCAGTTAAACAAAAAATATCACATATTTAATCTTCTCTGTTTCTTTACGTCAAACCAAACCAACAGACAGATTTTTACTCCAAAAACCATCGAGTGTTCGCACCGACAACTATTCAGTCGCTGCTAAGATGCTAATGTTTCTGTAACACCTAGAAAGACACAAACACGAGTTGATCTGGAGGATGCTCTCCCGTCTGTGTGCTACGTACTATATCTATGTGGTTGGACCTCTGTCTCCTCTCCTGTGTGTGTGTGTGGGGGGGGACCCTGTCGGCCCCGGGCCCCTCCAGAGACACTGCAGTGAGCTATTTAAGGTCTCCGCTGGAACAAGGTCCCGCCTCTCCGGAGACATTTTCATATCCCATGTTCCTCCTTCGCTTTCTCCTCCTCATGGAGGATGCTTTTGGGAAGGGGGGGTGAGGGAGGGGAGGGTTCCACTTCCTGCTCTCCTATTGGCCCAGTGGTGAGCCTGGGCCGCGGTGACGTCAGGCCCAGCCGCCCCTGCAGCCCTGAATGGAGCGAGCAGTCTGTCTGATCCACTCCAAAACAGCACGGCACGGAACGACACGACACGACACGACACGGACCTTACACCGGGAAAAGAGACGCCACAGGAGTAGAGGTTTGAGGGCTCGTTCTGCCGAGCGGAGGGGAAGCCTCAGCAGCAGCAGCAGCAGCAGCAGCCTCCACCAGCACCACCGTCGTCATCATCACCATCATCATCATCACCTCCAGACTTTTTTCCTCCAGAGGAGACGGGACTGGGAGTGCGCCCACCGTGTTGCGGGTGTATGTACGTGCGTTTGGCTCACGATGATGCAAAGTGCGGCGGTCCTACCGACAGAGAGTCCTGTGAAGAGTTTACCGGAGATTCTCGGAGTTCCACTGCAACGTAAGACATTTTAGACACAGTATCATCACCATTATTATTATTATTATTATTATATTTTTTATTTTGGTTTGTTCTGCCTTAACTGACACTGTTGCTGCTGCTGCTGCTGCTGCAGGAGGAAACTTTTAGTGAAACTCGGCCAAGATGAGGACAGACTGGAGACTGGACCTCCGTGTCCAGGTCCTCACGTACCAGGCCACGTGTGTGGTCACAATCAACGAAAAAATGATCACATTTAATTTAAACAAAAACAAACAAAAGGACAACAGTTCGATCCAAGTTCTGTTATACACGAGATTTTTTAGAATATTATATTTTTGGTAATTATCTCTCGCTTGGAAGATTAAAATATACATTTTTCTTATAATCAGGGTTAATTGATCAATCACTCAATTAATATATATATATATTTATATCCAGCCCAAACTTTGCAGCTGCCTGGGTCTGGTTGTTGGGATTATTACAGTGAGCTTCCCAGGCAGCTGTTAATTTGTAAAAGAGCCAACATGGTCAAGAGATCAGACGCAGTTGTCATCGCCCTTTAGTCTCACTGTGACTGACACTCGAAATTAATGTCCAATCTTCTGTTTGTTTCTTTCAAGACTGCAGCAGCAGAGATTAATGGTTTTTTTATATACACTAACTAACGAAAACCCACATATTTTGCAGCTGTCTGTGGGGTTCGATATTGTTACATTAATTTGGGCCTGATTGGTCAAATATATTAGGATGAATGAAATCTTGTCTCTATTTTGTATTTTAAATAAATTGTATTTTGTATTTTAAATAAATTTGCACACGTTTAGTTCAGGCTTTAACCTGAATGTTAATTGTCCCTATTTTGTTTTTTAAATAAATTTGCACACATTTAGTTCAGGCTTTAACCTGAATGTTAATATATTACTATCATGTGATTTTTTTTTTTTAAATATCGAAGTGACTTAAAATGTCTCTCTCTCTTCAGGACAAAGTCGCACTGATATTTTACCTTCTAGAAACTAGAAAAAAATGAAGGAAATATTAAAACCAAAATACAGCTTTTGTTTGTCTGCGAATGAAATAACTATAAAGAAATATATCGTGCATGTTTCAACGATATCGTGAATGTTAAAGAAAATACTCAACGATATGATTTCGATTTATTTTTTGCAAGATGGGTCACGATGGTTTGTTGTCTTTTAAAAACTAGGTCACGGAATAAAGTGTTGGCGAAACAATATATATGAAAAAACATACACGTGATGTTATTATATATATGTATGAAAATCTTACACAGACAGAATAATAATGCAATAAAATAATTATTAAATCGAAACGCATTATTCACTTTATATTTAAAGGGTAACACGTGGTGGTCAAATTAAAATTTATACATAATATAATATTACATTTCCCCCTTTTTGATACGGTCCTGTAAACTACATACACATTGTAACGTGAACGTTAACATTTGCGCGTTTTAATGAATATTGGCTGAATATGGGCTCATCTTCAGATCTTTCATCCAGGAAATAAAAGTGAACAATTCTGAAGGTTGTTTACATCAGCAGAGCTGACTCAGATTATCGTTACTCCCAAACCTCAACCTGCAGGCTGTTAATCCAGGATATAAAGTATTTAATTCACCGTTACTCCCAAACCTCAACCTACAGGCTGTGAATCCAGGATATAAAGTATTTAATTCACCTGGACAGAACACGAATCAGTTGGTGAATTTAAAAGACTTTAAGTTGTTTGTGTATGAACATGGGCTGATAGAGCTGAGTGGAGAGTGTTACAGATCCTAAGATACGAAGGAGACCTATAGTGAGGTCAACTTTTTCTTGCTCTCTCTCACGCTTACACACACACACACACACACACACACACACACACACTAAGTGGTTGCCAAGAGGGTGCTGCTTTCCTTTCAGCACCACTTGTCTACACAAAAACGATGCCTCTCTGCACAGATCTTTGTAAAGAACAATTAAAATGTATTACTATTGTAATTATTATTATTACAGTTATGACTACTATATTCATTATTGATCAGTTTTATACTTATTGGAATTTTTTTTTAATTTAATTTATTTGATTGAATGATGTTCTGTAACAGTGGCTTCTGCTGCTCGTACCTCCATGTTACATGAAGCCAGAACTGCAGACTGTGTGTGTGTGTGTGTGTGCTCTGTAAGATTAAATATGAAGCTGCGCGCCTCTGTGTACAGCATGCGTGTGTGTGTACGCGCGCACACGCACGCGTGTGTGACCAGGTCGGATATCGATTTTTCATTATCAAACACCACGTGGACATTCGACTTCTGAGCAGAAGCTGCAAACGAAAAACTTTTGTTAAAAAACGCAAGGATTAAAGAGAAAGAGATTCTTACAGCATCAACGACACCAAGTCATATTGTTGTAAAAACCAAATCAAATGTATTATTTACTACAAACATTACACAAAAGCCATGAATAAAATGGCAGTTTTTCTCGATTTTCTCGAATTATTTATACATTACTTTAAAAAGGTTTAAAAGGTTTTAAGTATATAAATACTGATGCATACGTGTCTGTGGATTGTTTCATGAGAAATCGCGTTTCACACGTGACCTACTGCGGCAGCAGCATCAGAAGCTTCACACACAAACACACAGAAACACCACGATGTCAGCACACACACTGTGGAATATCACAGAAATCTAAGGATGTGAGGGTGCCACAGATCAGCACCAAGGACAGAGACAAACACCTACTAATTGTGAACAAAACTTTTTAAAAAAAATCGAATACACGTTTAAGGAGCAAATACAAACAACTGAGTTAATTTTTGTTTAGTTTAATTAATTTTTACGATTTCAGTCGAGAGTTAATTTTTGTTTAATTAATTTTTACGATTTCAGTCGGATCGAGCATTTCTTAGTTTTATTAGTTCACAATGGTTTAATGGCACAGTCTTGATTATGTGTGAGACGTGTTGATATATATATATATATTAATTGAATTGCTAAATTTCTTGTTACATTTTTGATTTATGGCCAATCATTTTTGGAAGCGTGTGAAATCCTGTGAAAATCTGAGGAGCCAAACGTGTGCGTGCGTGTGCTGTAGTGCGTGGCCTTGGACGTTACCTTACTTGATGACGTTACCTGTCCCCCTGCAGAGATCCCTCAGTGTGCCGGCTGTAGTCAGCACATCCTGGACAAGTTCATCCTGAAGGTGCTGGACAGACACTGGCACTCCAAGTGCCTCAAGTGCGCCGACTGTCAGACTCCGCTGGCGGACAAATGTTTCTCCCGAGCAGGAGGCGTTTACTGCAAAGAGGATTTTTTCAAGTGAGTTTCAAGTGCTGTGTTTTATACTATTATTGGATGTAATTCTACTAAACTCGTGTTCTAGTTTCCTGTCTACAGTTACGGAAAAAAAAAAAGTTTCCTGTCTATAGTTACGAAAAAAAAACATGTTGAATTGATTGATTTCACCAAATTAATGTAACAAAAAATGGTTTTACAATATATTGAAATAGTCAAAAATTATATCCTTCACATACATATACATAATTATATATATATATATCCATTTGGTTTTAATTCAAATCAAATATTTTTAAACAGTTTCCTGTAGAAGACGCAGTAATGTAGAAAAAAACAAACAAAAAAGAGAGTTTTCTCTGTGACTTCATTTACACTGAGCTTCGTTTGTGAAATTGTGGTGTTTTTTTTTGTTTGTTTTTTTGCATGACAAAAATATTTGACATGTATTTCACACCTGAATTGTGTAACAATCAAAATACATAGAAGTCATCTTCAATTACAACATGAAGAGTGATAAAACTTTGAACTAATTCCTACTTTAATCACACCTAGGTCTGCTATTGGTCCATTACAAAAGTCTTCCTCTTTTTCAGGTATTATTACCTATTTAGCATTTTTTCCCAAATATAAAATAAAAAAAAATAAAAATACAACCTGCAGGTTAAAATGTCAGGTGAGCAATTACCAGTCTGTGAATCAGGGTGAATGTGATTCAAAATGTTGTAGCCTTCAGGGAACTTATAGGGTTGTTACTTACTAATAATTTGCCACAACAGTTTATATTTTAATATATATTTCATAAAATACACTGAATGGACCTGAACAAAAATTCCCAAATTCCTTTCTTGTTTCACTTTCTGCCTCTCTTTCTTTCTTTCTTACTTTCTCTTTGCCTTTCAAGGATTGGATTTGTGAGGCATTACAGAAGAAAATTGAGTTTGACTTTTATCCAAAACAGGATCAGCAGATCCAGGCTTTTACTAAATCATGTTTGAAAGGTTTTAATACTCAAAGCTTGAACGAGACCTCTCGAGCCCCGGAGTCTCACAGAGACGTAACTGTGTTAGTCTGACCCAGGGGACAGTGGGGGGGGAGTGGGGGGGCGTTGGCATGTACTTTTTGTGGTGAGGGACATGCTGGGACACACACATAGACATGGAGACACACACAGATTCACTGGTGCCTGGACTTCCTGGTAGTGATTTGTATGCTTCACCTTGGTCTTTTTTTTTTTTTTTTGTGGCTGGGTCGTGTTATTTAAAGCCTCTCCTGAGTCAGTGCTTTATTGGTCCTCCTCAGGGTGTGTTTACTGTTAGCAGCCCTCCTCCTCCTCTCTACTCCTCCCCCCTCTTTCTCCTCCTCCTCCTCTTTAGCTCTCAGTGCTTCATTTGCAAACACATAAACATGCAAACACAAACACACATGCATGCACACACACACACACAGACCACACGGTGCATTGATCCGCTCCACCCATCAACCTGTGGACAGGTCTATCGTTAACAGAAATGTATTCCAGGGCTGATGTTTCCTTTCACAACAGCTGGAGATTCTATTAATACACACACACACACACACACACACACACTTTGCCGTCATTCTTGGCTGCTGTTACAGAAATACTTCAGTATGAACATTTTAATCTCTTTTGGTCCCACTATCCCATCAGCTCTTAAGTTGGATATAAATAGAAGAAAGAGTGAATCCGCCCTAGTATTGTGCATCAATTTTGCTAATGGCAACTCACTTCATTATTTCCCCGCAGGCGTTTTGGAACAAAATGTGCATCGTGCCAACAGGGGATCCCACCGACGCAGGTTGTGCGGAAGGCGCAGGACTTCGTGTATCACCTTCACTGCTTCGCCTGCATCATGTGCAGCCGACAGTTGGCCACAGGGGACGAGTTTTACCTCATGGAGGACGGGAGGCTGGTGTGCAAAGTGGATTATGAGACAGCAAAACAAAATGGTAGGTTTTTCCAAGGACCTGAAATGTAGAAAACAAATAATGAAAAGATTTTGTTGTAGATGTTTTTACAGGTGGGAAACAAACAGAAAACATTCAACAAAATGGTAGAATTTGAAGTGGCACTTACCAAAGGACTAACACTGAGCAGATGTGCAGCGACTGCAGAACTAAGTTGTTTATTATCTGGGTTTATGGGCTGAAGAAGTTTCCAAACACTCTGTATCTTCTGGCTTTAGATGACTCAGAGGCAGGAACCAAGCGACCGAGGACCACCATCACTGCCAAACAGTTGGAGACCCTGAAAAGTGCCTACAAGAACTCACCCAAGCCAGCACGTCACGTCAGAGAGCAGCTTTCATCAGAGACTGGACTAGACATGAGAGTAGTGCAGGTAAAAATGTAAATAAAGACAATGGCAGATCAGCTGTGACACAAAATGTACATGAACATCAACTCTAACCTGAGGAGTGTGGCTTCAAATAGTAATGATGAACAGATCAGCATAAAAACAGAAAAAAAATTCAGGTGAATCTACAAAAGACAGTTGTGTGAAATACATCAACCTGTATTTATTTGGCTTCAACACAGCCAGCTATTTAGCTGTTATTAATTTAACAAAAAATAAAAGTTATTTTAAATTGCCTTTCTTTATTCATTGTTTAGCTGTTATGAATTTAAGAAAAACTTAAACCATATAAAATATCCCCAAATTACATAAAAAAATTCATATATTTTAAATTGCCTTTCTTTATTCATTGTTAACATTTCTATTATCTTCGCCAGGTTTGGTTCCAGAACAGACGGGCGAAGGAAAAGCGGCTGAAGAAAGACGCAGGTCGCCATCGCTGGACTCAGTTTTACAAAAGTGTGAAACGCAGCCGAGGTGGAGCTAAAGTGGAGAAGGAGAGCTCAGCTGACGACGCCGGACTGAGTGACAGTGAACTGAGCTTCAGAGGTATGTAGGCTGTAGATACCTCCAGTCAGTGCATGGATATTATTGCTTTAGAGAGAGAGAGAGAGAGAGATCCCTGAGAGGGAATCATCAGTCATGCTGTTGTTCTAATGGGATTAAGGAAACCTACAAGCTGCTAAATGACAAGAGTGCAGCGGCAATTGAATGTGTCTTTGCAGCATTTCATTTGTTTGCTTTCGTTGCTAAAACGAATGGTGTCGTTCTCGGGCAAATCCGATATGGCGTCCTCAATTCACATTCTCCTTAAGCCTCCCTGTGGAGGCACAACCTTCCTGATGCCTCTGTTAGTGTTTAAAAAAAATGGAGGAGGAAGTATGTAGTGACGTTTAGGTTATTAAATGTTGGTAGACTTCATTTTGGGGAATCATAAAAGTCCTGAAGCCACTTTTAAGAGAAAGCCATCTTTACGAGAAATGAAAACATGGTGACAGAAACTCAATAAAGCATGTGATGCTTTTTGGTCAATTAGAGCCAGAGTGCTGTGGAGCCCTGCTGCTACTGAAGAGAGAGTGCAAAGATGAAAACAGATCTTTTGTGCTGCAGTAATTACAGACATAAAGCATGTTTGTAGAAAGGACTCTTAGGCACATCCTTTTGCCTGGTTTACTCACTGTACATCCATTGTTGAAACAATAAATCTGACTCATAAAAGCACTTAACCGCATTGAAATATAACAGCTATAAAATGTTTCTGCAAAGTCTTCACACTGCGGATGCTAAGTGAAAGTCTTTCCTTCACAGACGACCAGGTCCTGTCAGATCTTGGCCACACCAACGGTCTTTATGGGAGTGTTGGTGACGTAACCAACAGCACGGTGCTCAACGGCGGCTTCTCCGTGGACGCCACGGGCCAGCCGTACCACGACATCCGAGCGGGAAGCCCGTACGGCCTTCCCCAGTCGCCCTCCTCCATCACGTCCTTGTCCGGCCACACTCCTCTCCTCAACAACCTGGGATTCAACATGGACAGTCTGGTGGTGCAGGGTGGAGCGGGCGGAGTGGGTCAGGCTCTCAGGGCTATGGCAGGAGGCCCAACCTCAGACTTGTCCACAGGCAGCAGTACAGGATACCCCGACTTCCCCACCAGCCCTGCTTCCTGGTTGGATGAGATGGACCATTCCCAGTTCTGAGTCTCAAACAGTGTTAGCTGATCCCAGGATGAAACTGGCTCATTAGACACATGTCTGTCCTTCACCCACAAAGACTGGTGTGTGCGGTGATGCTGGGTGAAGAGCAGAGGGAAGAGATGGAGTTCGATTCCACGTCTCTCCAGTGAAGGAACAGCCCTGGTCTGGACGAGTGGTCCAGAGAGGAGCAGTTTTGAACTGTGTATCATACAACATTTGTTAACAACTGACTTTATTTTGTTCTTTCACTCTCCTTAAATGAGAATGGATTTCCAATATGTTGTGGGATTACACTCACAGGGGGAGGAGATATCATCTCCCAAAATAACTTCCCTCCTCTAACAGCTACAATGTTAGGGCTCAATCTATAGATCCACAGACGAAGTCCCTGTGAGACCCAGGAGGCACCTGCATGCTTCTGATTCATGAGTAGAAATGTTGTCGGACTGCTTCCGGGCCACATCAGAGCCTCGACATTGGCAATGCACTTTATTCTCCTCTTCTTTTTTTACACACGTGGTGCCGAGGATGGAGGGAAGAAGGGAGAGAGACATATGCACAAGGCTACAACACAGTGTTTCATGGGGAGAGGACATTAACAAGAACAGTGGCACAAGTGTGAATTTTGAACCTCGCTGATGTTTTTTAACTTACCGCTCATCTGCCCCCTGCCCTCGTCTGTCCGTCCACGAAAGCTGAAGCCTGTTTTTACTGAGGGTGTTCACTGTTGGCTACACAGCAGGCCTCTCTCCTTATATTTATAGCTGCTTGACTTGTTCTCGTCTGTGTTGAAGCTTCTTTCAGAGTGGACGTCTGTCAGTATTAAATCATCTGTTTCCAGACTTACCAGAAATCAAAGCTTAGGTGTTGAAGGACAGTCCAGAGGTTTAGGGACTGGAAAATTCCTAGTAATATATCACAAACATTAATTATTAACTTATTATTATTTTGGATGAACCAGATGTACGAGAAGGAGTTTAAGACATAAAAGTTATTAGGCGAATATGACTGAAAAATATCGGTCGCAACACCAACAAGTATTAGCAGGAATTTCAGACGAAAGAAATCTCTGTGTCGCTTCTTCTGTTGTGTTGATCTGATCTTCTCTTGCTAATCTACTCAGCGCGGCAGAGCTCCAGCTTCGCCTGCTATCAACCTACTTACTGAGCCCAGATGTGTCATCGGTCTGTTCTGTTCTCCCACCGTCTGATCTCCATGTCAGAGGATTTATTACAAAACCGCCCCCCCTTCCCTTCCCTTCCACTTGGTAAACTGTTGGTGATGCTGTGTGTTTGTGCTAAACTGACACGTTTCCAACACATCCCCGATCAGTCAGCTGCATCTCCCTGCAGAGCTGCAGCAGCACAGAGCATTCTCTCTGACTGTAAAGTTGAACAGTTTTGAAATGTGGCACATCACTTGGAAGTAGTGGAGGACGGAGGAAACGCCATGCTGCGGTTTATTCTATAGAAATTAAACTATATGCCAACCGCTTTCCTGAGATTTTGCCAAGTTAGTTTTTCTTTTAAACACAGCATAATATTTGGGAGCCAGAAAGTAAATCAACACACAGGAGGTAACACAGTTAAGAAAACACGCCGTTAAAGTAAACTGACGACTACTGCATTCAATTTACAGTGTAAATATTTACTGTGTACATGGTATCAGTGAAAACACTCTGCAGTATAATTTCACTGGGGTTAATGTATAAGTACAGGGTACTACAGTTAATGCTTTCTTCTTAGACAAAATATCAAATGTTTATGTATAGTTTTAATTTGGATTTTTTTAAATATATTTGGAAAACAGATTACAATGGCGCTCTGCATCAAGTGTTTCGTGACTATCAATTTCAACAGGCTTCAAATAAAGTTTGGACAGAAGTTTGATATTTGATTTCAAATCGTAGGGTTGGTTAACCTGATTAAATTACACATATGAAATGAAGATGTGACTAAAATATAACAATAAAACCTGAGAGATCTTCACATTTTACTTAGACATATTTTGAAATAACAACTGTCTTTAACTAACTAACTTGACTAATATGACTTACACTCATATTGTGGAAGACAAAACCTCCACTGACAATGCATGAAAAAAAGAGTTGTTTTTATTCACACAGCTGTTATTTGGTGTATTCTAACATACGACCAAATAAGGTACAATTCCACTGATTTAAATATAAGTTTGTGACCCAGAGTAGTACCCACATATCAGTGTAGTATTTCATTGATACCATATATGACCAGAATATTAACAGTGTAAATGACAGGCAGTAAAAAAAACAGCACTGCATTAAATTCCTGCGTAGACATCTGCCTGCGCTGTTTTTAGAGGTTTGCATCTTAATTATTGTAAATTTTGTACAGTTTGAAAAAACGTGTTGATCGTCTTCTTTCATGAGCGCTATTTATTATTTATTGCTGTGTGACTTTGAAAAAGATGTAAAAGAGAGCACTGAATTTATTCATTCATGCCTTCTGTGTAATGGTATGAGCTGTGTACAGTCAAATCTATATGAGGAAAATAAAGCTGAATTGTCTTTGGGTTACCCTCTGCTGCCTCTCTTCTGTTACACACTAAACCTGCGGTGATGAATGCGAGGCTTGAGATTTTCAGCTCGACTCTTTTTCCAATATATCAAAAGAAAAATATCTACTTTAGGTGTTTTTATTATTTTGCCTTATCTAAAGGCTCTTAGAGCAAGTTAACCCGCAAATTCATTTACCCATTGAGAGCATTTACCACACACTTAGGCCTCTATTCAATTGTGGAGATCCATTTAGTACCACCAACAGACAGTGGTCAGTCAGTTAACAGTGATTGATGCTGCTTTCCTTTCTCGCTCTGGGTGGGGGTGACAAGAAAGATCCATGAAGAGAGAGGAAAGAAGAGGGAGGGAAAAGGGAGAGGGAGAGAGGGGGAGAGAGAGAGAGAGAGAGAGAGAGAGAGAGAGAGAAAGTGGAGAAACAGATGCATTTCTGCTTGTTTCCCTGATCCTCTCAGCGTTAAAGAGACACAGCAACAGATTGGAGCACTGCAATGTTAAGTCAATCCTTAATCTTCCTGCTGCTAACTAATTGTGCAGTGCTTGGTGATACATCGGCAGATACGCTTTGTGGTCAGGCAAAGAGGGAATATGTTCCATCTGCTGGCACTTAGATGGAACGTCAATACGTCGCTCTGTAATTCATCGCTGTAGAAAGAACTTTTAACCAGCAACAATAACAACGGTCTTCAGACCCAGAGGCTGTTATCAAGCCTTCACATTTTTGTTAGTTTTTTGACTAATTTACTTTTGTGTAACCTAGTGATGACTCTTATTTCAAATCAAGTGAAAACCAGTTACTGTGTAACCTAGTGATAACTCTTATTTCAAATCAAGTGAAAACCATTAGGCCAAGTGAAACGCTTACCTGGTGATACACAGCAGTGTGCTCACATTAATGCACCGATGTCAAGCAGGTTTATTTCTGATGGTGTCCAGTCCGCTGAGGATTACCCTAAAAAAAATTCACAGAAGAAAATCAAAGTAAGCTTAAAATTTAAAATTAAAAGACTAAGTTAACCATAAAAGTGTAAATATTTTTGCCAAACATTAAGCTTTAACAGCTTAACCACAGACTGGACAAAGCTACGAGGTGAAGCCACAAAGAAAAACTGTTGAGATGTTCCTGCTTCAGATGTGACATAGTTCATGGAGTCTATGTTAAATAAGATTAAATGGTCTGTAATTGTTTTCTTGAGGATTTTTAAACATCAGTCTCCATGTTTATATTCCTTGACTTCCAGTAAATCATTAGACATTATGTTAAACAAGCACATAAAGGACCCACAAAGGAAAAGTAATATATTCCACTGTTCATGTTCAGACTATAGGTGAAGGTGTGAGTGTATTTGTGTGCCCACTGTTCTTAGTTGGAACACTGCTAAAAGTTCACAGGTTGAAGTGGATGATTTATTCCCTTTAACTATGGCATTGGCTAACAGTGTACAGAATTATAATGAAATTACACAAGTGTACATCTGTATAAAACTAATTGGTATGCAGCAACGTGCAGCAGTTGTCTGAGAGCAGGCCAAGCTAACCCAAACCTAAGTGTTATCGATTCCCTTGTGTTTTA
>NC_024308.1:1560309-1569267 GCF_000523025.1 Cynoglossus semilaevis
AAGAGTCAGCCTGGTCGGAGTTAGCACGTTTGCATAAAACGCCACAAATTGAGCTGATTTTTATTTAAACATTGATTGGCTGAGCCATGGGCATTAATGGATAGGCTCTAATAGTGGTGCCTTACAAAGATAAAGAGCCACACAGACAGTTAGGATAATTTACACGCCACTTACAGCACTAGTATACAAATAAATCTGTGGAAACTCCACCACTGTTGCTTTTGCGAAGATGACAAACACAAGCACAAACGCCATTATCATTGATCGCAGGGCTTTTATTACCAACTTCCTGAAGGAAACAGGTTTATTTTTTCATCTCAAGCTAAAGCGAATAAATTAACATGCAAAATAGATAGAATTTGTTTTATACTGAAAGTCAATCTCGCAGCATGGAGACAGGACATTTTTCTCCCCAAACGACTCCATCCTGCCTGCAGTGAACAATGATCCTCAGGATGACAGAGTGAGTCTTAAAGAGGGACTGGAGTCAAACGCAGGCCTCTCAATGACACCCTCAAGGTTAGGAGCCCAATGCTGTTTTAATGTGAAACTGGCCTTTTACCCTCGATATGAAAAAAATACTGCAGTTATGAATAATTGTTTACAGCAATGAAGGACTTGGTTTACTAAACGATTCTCCATAGGATGCCAATAGCTGTGTACTGTGTACATTAATGCACACAGGCATATCTACACTAGGGTTGAACATCTCTAGCATGAGGCCGATACTATACGCATCTTGATGGACAACTGTCCATCAACTGTCCAAAATCCGATGTATTTATGATACATTGGTAGCGTCCCAACCGATACCATTAGGACACAATTCAAAACTCAATCATGATGCACTGCGATTCAACAAAACCTGATTCAGAAAAGTGCTATTCACAACGATTCACAATTCAATCACAATACACTATGTCACACACTACGATTCACAATTCAATCACAATACACTACACAAGAGTGTGATTATTTAGTAATCAAATATAATTACGGTTGAGACATTTTTGTATCAGAAAAAGAAAATAAGTTAGCCTCTCACAAAGAGGTCTCCCGTAGCTGTTTATAAAAGATAACATGTAAACTAGATTCCACAATCATATGCTGTTGTAAACAAAACAAAAAAAGTCTCACTTTGAAACAGTCATAACAATTGCTTAGCATTATATGTGCTGTGGGCATGTGCAAACAGAGGTAAATTATTTAATAACTCAAAAGACAATTGTGTCAACAGAACATCTTAAAGCCATCCAGAACAGTCCACAACGGTTTAAGCCAGATGTTCTACTTTCATATTTCGTTCTCAATAACAATGTAATAGTGGATATATTTACATATAACAAAGGCTATTGGGTCATTTATTGTCTTAGCAAGGGTACGTTGGAAAAAGCTTTTTATACGTCGCTCACCTCTCTTTCCGGGCCGAGGCCTTCACCGTCACTGTGCAGTCGCTTCCGGTTACTAATATGGCTTGTGGTGCTATCTGTGTAGCATACAGCGGCACGGAACATTTTGTAACTTGTGTCTGAGTTCACGGGTTTTCCCATTTCGTGATAAAATACGTAATATTGCCAAACGTTTGATTTTTAATGGAAGACAGGTAACAGGTGAACACATAACACTCTCTGTTTCCGCTTCCGCCTCCGCCATGTTTGTTTTGAACAGCGCGCCCACGTCCATCAATGCACATACAATAGTACACATCCGCGGTGCACGTTAACGTAACTTAGATCCTATTTAGTCGTAGTCAAAAAGGTCCACAATTAACATCTTATTTGGTTTGTTACATGTAAACATAAATGCAGAAACCATTCGATGATTAATTGCTTTAATAATCAATGCATCTCGATTTTATTTTCTTTTTTCTTTTATTTCATAATGCCCTATCCCTAACATACACACATTTCACAGTGACAGGGCAGGAAGATCACCTGTTAAAGCCTCTGCACCAACTGTTGCTCACCCGTATGTACTATGTACCTTGTGCGTGAGAGGGTTGTTTGCATGTATTGCACAGTCGCGTTGTTGTTTGTCTGTTTGTGTGGCCCTTTGATGCACGAGTGAGTTCTGTCCAAGATGTACTCTGCTGTCAACCACTGACTGCTGTGATTGGCTCGAGCTGTCCCTGTGACCTTGAACAAGATTAAGCAATAAAATGGCACACGCTGCCCTCTCCACGGCCCTGACCTCCACCTCCCAACCTTCCTCCAACCCCAGGACCAGCCTCTCTACATCAGCCACCAGACCTTCATCCATACTTCCACCAAAGACATACAGAACAGAGTCCAACCCGATGGAGCAGTGACTGTGTCTGGACTTCACACACCTTAATAAAAACATTACATTTCTTAGCACTATCCTTTATCAACACATATCCTTAACCTAACCCCAAACCTAAAAGAAGACCTCGAACCTCTAAAATATTATTCATATTATTATTATTATGAACAAACTGTTTTCCTTTGAGCATAAAGTTTAAATAAAAAAACCAACAGAAGCACTCAAGTAAAGTAGTGGTTCCTCAAAACTGTACTTCTGCCACAGTAAATGTTCTGTAATACTTTTCACCTCTGAAAAAAATCATATACCGAATAATATATACAGATAGTCCTGTGTATGTGTGTGTGTGTTTGTGTGTGTGTGTATGTCTGCGGTTTGGAGATGGAAGGAGCTGCAGTGTCAAAAGTGAAAAGCTCAGAGGAAAATTGAAGGCCCATAATGGAAGCATAATGGGCTTAGTGTCAGAGTCTTGCAGACATGCTGGGGGGAGACACCCCTGCCGTCACCCTCTCTTACCTCAAGCCAGTGTAGCAAGGCATAGGAAACAAGGAGGAGACAACAATGGGGCCCAAACAGGCTTTAGAGATACAACAACAGCCTAATGGCAGGATGTGGATGGAATTCATAACAATGAGACGATCGCGGGTTGTCTCTTTGTGGGATTGTAGTGCGTCACGTCTCCGTACTCAGGTTGAATAATAAATTGTTTCCTCTTAAGGGTTGTAGGATTCCTCCTAAAAAATGAAACAGACACACACTTTTTTTGTGTTATACAATAAATTCAAAGTCATAATATATTCCCTGTTTTAACTATTATAAATATATGCCTAATCTTAATCCTCTCCTCATATCAGATCTCATCTGAATTATAAATCTATAAAACTTCAGGATACATTTAGAAATTACAATTTTACACACTGGGGACCTGCAGAATGCCATGACAGGGAAATTGTTTATATTTAATTATGACACCCTTTGAAATGCCAACATTTGTCTCAGGACTTTTTGATTTACCTCATTTGTGCCGATTCTAAAAATGGGACCAATAGGATAAAGAAAACACATATTTAAAAAATGATATAAATTGATGGTATGGACAACAACAGGACTGGTAAAAAAAAAGACAATAAATAATTGGAGCGAATCAGAACTTGATCAAAAGACTGTCCAGAAGAGGTCACTAAACAAGTGTGAAACACACATCTACCTGTTGTTATGATGTAAGTCCCACAGTACGGACCAACCGGCTGTGAGTAAAGAGCTGTCAGTGATGGATGAACACAGCGGCCCGGTGATCTGACGTGACACAGCTACAGATACAGATACAGTCGTCACACAGACAAATTTTAATTCGCCTCGTGTATTGCACAGCTCACTTACGTCTCTATTCGCAAGTACAGTGCTGAAGCTGTCAGTGCACAAATTGAAGGTGAAGGGCTGTCCCTGGTGTGGACTGCCAATGCTGGGTAGACCTTCTACTGCTGTTGTACGTCTGTGAGTGACTGACAGGCTGCAGCCTGACATGTGGAGGGGTTTATCTAAGTCCTGGTGTCAAAGCAGATTAGTGAGGCTTTAAGTAAAGGCTGGGGGAGAAGAGCAGGAGTGAAACAAGGCAGTGGCTCAGAGAAAAAAAGAGATTTGTCGTGAACAAAATGTGCAGTTGGTATTTCGACTGCAGATAGGAACCAGCAGGGAAGGGATGGTTAGAGATCCACAGGAAAGACAGATTTCAGAGATATTTAATGATATGTCAAACAATGAAAGCATTCCTTTAAACACAACTGAGTCATGAGGAAAAAATGTAGCCTGGATATCTAAACCTTTTAACTGTTGTATAAACAATACATTGCATCATATTTCTTTCTCCTATTTTCTTCTAATTTTGTGTGGAATGTCAATCAATTCAGTTTTGAAATTTCTTCGATTGCTTGCAACATTCTCAACAACAACTTCATTATATAACTACTGTACATCAGTAAACCATCTGAACCGGCTGTGAAACCACTACTGTATTTTACAGTACTCGTCAAGAGAACAAACTGAAGGTTGTTCTGGTGGAGGACGATCATCATGTAAAATGATGAAAACATGACAGCGTTTTATTTTTTTAAACCTCTTTAAAAGGAATTACAAAGAAACTAAACCAATATTTTCAAACATATTTGGAAGCATCAACGTTTCAAACTTGTTCAACCAAGGTTGTAACAGTGCACTGAGGTGGAACACGGTCGCTTCAGCGCTGCAGAGAAGATGGCGAGGAGGCTGAATGAGTAAATGAGATCAGACCGGGACACAGGTGGTGGCTCGGTGAGTGGTTTAGCCTTTTGGAGCCGTGTACTGGCGGAGGAGAGAGGAGATGGCACTGGAGTCAGTGACCTCCTCCGGGAGCGAGCCCTCCATGTCTTTGATGGACGGGTCAGCTCCGTCAGCAGGAGCTCCACGATGTCGGCGAACTCACACGCAGACGCTTTGAAAGGAGAGACAAACAGAGAGTTTTACTGGGAATAGAAGAGAATATGTTTGTCATATTTACTAATGTTGATTTACCTGGTGATTCATTTATCGTGATTTATCGTGACAGTTATTAATCACAATTAATCATGATTAAAGAAATTACAACTGATCAATACATTCTACAGCTACCCTGAGATTTACAAATGTAATCATCAGTTGTAATTATTTAATTCTGGGCCTCAAACAAGCGTTGACAGTTGTAGTTATTTAATTCTGGGCCTCAAACAAGCGGGAAATCTCACAGAAGTAAATAAAATAAGTCAACACTTTTCAATGGAAGTGTTAAATTCCACCTTTGTTGTGGCAGATTCCATTTCAATGACTTGGTAGCTTCAACGCAGCGTCTGTAGACTAACAGGGCTGTTTGTGTAAATCTGTGTCTTTAAATCAGTGATTTAAAAACTGTTTTTTTATTTCCTTTTTCTGTTCTTTAGATCCGATCCAGACGAGCGACCGAATTATATTTTTATAAATTTGCCCTATTATTTTCCTCAGCGTACAGTAACTCCTCTGACAGTGTGGCACTTAATGAAAAGGCCATTTACAGGCCCAGCTCTGACACTGGCCTGGACCTGTACTTTCCTTAAACACTTCATTTCTGCCCCACTGGCAATTTGTGCTGCCCTGCTAAAAGGCTCCCTCCCTCTGTAAAGGCAGGAAGAATGCATTTTCTTAAACCAGTTAGCTGCTCGCTGTGTTCTCACTGCACCCCCCACCCCCACCTCCATCTGAGTGCTGTACTCCGCCGGTGTTACCGACTCGCTCGTTCAGAAGCGCAGACTCTGCCGCGACGTGATCGCTGATGTCAGCAGCCGCACTGATTGACAGTCAGGCCTTTTAACCTCCAGCCCAGGGGTGACTGGTCAGTCTGATGATGGGAGTGTGCATGAGATATGATGATACAAAGGCATGTGTGTATGTGTGTGTGTGTGTGTAGGCTCAAGTGTGTGAGACATTAAGGAGAATCACTTATCTCTCAGCCAAATCAGTCTAACAAAGCCTGGCTTATTTATCCAGCCCCACTGGCAGTCCTCCTCTTTTTGATGGAAGGAGTTTTTTATTTAGCCAGCAGTGAGTGTGCATGTGGCAGCGCGTGTCTCGCCTGGGCCTTGAGCTGTAAAAAGTGGCTGGCCCTCAGGGGAGCAGTAGAGGAGGAGAACAATTTATGGTGAGCAGTAAACCCTCAATTAATCACTTGCCAGCTACTGTGGCCCTGTGCAAAGAGAGGTGGGAATGAATTTTCATTCTCTGCTATTTGTCTCCTGGAGTTCATCGCTTATGTTTATTAGTCATCTTTTTATGCCCCATCTTTGGGGCTTCCTCTGCTAAGTGTGTGTGTGTGCATGAATCTCTAGCTGTTGATGAAGCATACCAAACCCATTGATACCCGGCCTGGGGACAGATGGTGCAACTACAGCACACACACAGGCTGAGAGGACGAGAGAACCGCCCCTCAGGGACGTGTGTGTTGGGGCACCAGAGGGTCAGGAGTCTAAGGACCGCTGCTGATTTCCTCTGGGAGGCCAAGCGATTATTACACACACACACACACACACACACACACACACTTACAGGGCACAAAAACTGGGTTAAAACCAACTGTAGGAAGTGAAGACAGAAAATGACACAAAAGAGAGAAGAAGATGGAGAAAGAAAAAAAAAACAGGTGCAGAAAAACAAACCCTGACGTTATGAAGTGAACATCTGTAGAAACAACATGGACGTCTCCTTACCGTAATGTAGTGCAGTTTGTCCTTCATTGTCCTTTAAAAGACAACAAAACAAGATTTTAATTCCACAAACATGCAGCTGAAGCAGAATAAAATATCAGGAATGAATCACGTGTTTCATCACAAAGTTCTTTCAACAAACTCCACAGGAAAAAGAGAAAAGTCCAAGAATACAACAGACTTTTTGTGTGTTAGCTGTGGACCAAAGCTGCCATGGTTTCATCCAAGGAAAGCGTGATGATGAGAAGATGAGATATTGATTTGAAAAACACAGGAGCAAAAAAAAAAAGCTTTTAAAATGAAGGTGATTTCCAGCCTTGAACAACATGAACCCACAAAAAGAGACTACCAGAGATGGAGAAACTGTGTTTTTTTGACCAATTATTTATTATTTTTATTACTACCAAAGATGGAGAGACTGCAATTTTGACCAATTATTTATTATTTTTATTATTATTTTTTAGTGTGACTTGCCAATAATGATTTTTGTTCCAATTTTCTTCAATAATCAGGGCTAATCATCCTATAAACTCTCTGATTCTGATTCCATCAAAGCACTTCAGTCATATATTTTTCAAACTCATCTCTCGTTTATAAACAGGAGCTGAAGTAGTAGCTGACTGGCTACAAAATTAGGCTTGTAGATTTTCATTTCTTCCCCAGTCCAGAAACAACAAATCAAATACATTGGATCCACAGAATGAAAAAAAAAATTACTATAAAATACAGATTTTTTTCTTAGCTTTGATTTCAAGAAATTCAGTGGTTTTCAGACAAAGAAAGCAGAGTGAGGGTCAAAGGGTGACACGGAACCAGTGATTGCTTGTGTGTGCGGGTGTGTGTGTTACATATATATATATTTCTGTGTTTGTGTGTGTGTGTTATAATGAGAGACAATATATGACAGACATCATCAACAGGAGATTCCCTTTTTAATGGCGGCTCAGAGCTGCCTCTGCAGCTCATAACGATGATGAATGTTCAAACTGTTGCCACCAGTGTCTGAGAACAAGAGCAGCCACTCAGCCCAGTACAATGGATTCAGATGTTAAGAGCCCGGCGGCACGCCGACACCTCCTTCAATACAGTGAAATGTCACTGCAGTGGAAACGCTTCCAAATGACTAAATCTCTGCCTGAGAATAAAATAAATCATCACAGCCTTCCACCTCTGCTCTTCTACCAGTGTACACTTACTGCTGTTCTTATTTCAGTCCTCCCTTCCTTGGCTTTTACCAATCCCTCCTCCTCATCTGACGTTGAAAGCACACACCTCCCTCATCCCCTTCCTTTTATGATGCCCTCCAATGTCATCTCTTTTTAACCATTTACTCCAACATTTCCTCTACTCTCTCTTTCCATTAGCACATCCACAATTTGTACTCTGTTCCACTCAGCGTCCTCTTTAATCTTGATGCCTTTTTTTTTTCCAATCCCTCTTCCTTGTTTTCCTCACCTTCTTTATTTCTTCCTCTCTTTCCTAAATTCCTACTTTGGTTTGGCTTTACTGCAGAGTGATCCTATTGTCTCACTCTCCCTCTCTCAGGGGCAGCACTTCAGGGACCTGCTGATTGGATTAGAGCTTTTTATTCCCTCTGGGTGCATCACAGAGCAGAGATGCAAATCACCACCAGGGTGAAAACTGTACCAGAGTAAAGTAAGGACAACGATGCCGTCTGTCTGTGATTTCAAAAGCTGGGACGTGACGTGCAGAGAATGTGGTTGTGGTTTTTTTGTTTTTTTTACAGTGATGTTGATTCTGAACACATCTGAGTAAAAATTAAAATATTGTCAATTTCTGTTGAAGAATGTGTGGATGAACGACCAAACCTGGCACAGTTGGACGACGGCAGATGTTTAAAGCCAAGGGTCAAGTCACAGACTCCAACGCAAATAACTACATACACTTATAATTAAAGTGTAAGGGGTTTAAGGCATAATCTGCAGTAAGTTAATCCGTGCTGTTGTTCAACAGACGCACACACACACAACAGCAAGACTGACTGACGGATCAACAGCAGGCGTCACATATATTTACAGCATAAATATAAAGATGAAATACATTAAAAACAATCAATAAAAAACCTGTTGTTGCTGCCTGAGTACAGCACCTGAGTGTGTGCTGTGTGTGTGCTCACAGACTCCCTCTACTGAACGTTCATGTGAGGGGTCAGCGGCCTGTCCTCTCAGCATTCCCTAATGCCCCTCGATCCGGCACGGAGGCTTGATGGAATCACAGGAAATTGGATTGTCTTCCATTTGCTTTGGAAGCAGCATTGAGGAGACTCCCCACTCGCGCCGCTCAGCCTCCGTCACCCCCCACTCCCCGCCCCCCCCCCAGTCACAATACCTGCAGTTAGCTACTGTAGCAACCCTCCCGCCCCCCCCCCTCTTTAGTGCACCCCTGTTTCCACCCCCTTACCCAGGCATGT
>NC_024308.1:1588871-1596199 GCF_000523025.1 Cynoglossus semilaevis
TACTGTAGCAACCCTCCCGCCCCCCCCACTCTTTAGTGCACCCCTGTTTCCATCCCATTACCGAGGCATGTCGCGCAGAAACCCCTGCTTTTACATGTCATCTGAAGTTTCCCCTTGCGGTGCAGAAAAGCTGAGCCGGACGTCAGCAGAGCGCTCGATAAAGCAACTGCTTGCACAATACAGGCAGCAGAGAGAGAGAGAGAGAGAGAGAGAGAGAGAGAGAAACCGGCCCAGTGTAGTGTATCACCCTAATGGGGTGGAGCAATATTCTTAGGAGCAGCACGGATAGGGATTGATCTATTAGTACTACTGCAGTTTTGCTGAATTCAGGTCTCACCAATCTATCATCTCTGCTGCACAAACGATGAAAAGCCTGATGGATGAAAGAGAGCGTGGAGAAAAACGGAGAGACACCGCGGCAGACAACGCACTGTCTCTGGCTTCACAGATCAAAATACACCGTAACTCAAACCAAATTGGTATAAATAGGTTAAACTGTGTGTGTGCGTGTGTGTGTGTTCTCTCTGTGAAAAGTTGGACTGAAGTGGAACACGGACGAGGGCAGCGTGAGGCCGACAGGAAGTGTCTGCCAACCTCTGTGAGAATCTGCTATTTTCCTCTCCTGTTTTTTTATGCATTAAAGATGGATAATATGAATTTAATTGATGCTCATTTTAATGTGTTAAATATTGATGCAATGTGCAGGACTTTTATGATCAATAAAACCTAACAACCTTTTTGAGATATTAGTATAATTACAGTGTACAAAGAAGACCTTGATGAAGCTGACTCTGAGTTTTAGGGATTCCGCCCCCCTCACCTCCCCCCCCTCCCCCTCCTTACAATTTAACTCTGGGGAATTTCAAACTTAGAATATAAAAATGCTGTATTTTTGGAATGTTATCTTTTGATTTATTTTTTTGTTTTTCACGACGCCACTACATCGCTGCCTCCTCCCCCAAAAACTCACCCGCCATCTTTTTTCTGCCCCTCCATTCGTCAGTCATCTCTCCTTCTATTGTCCATCTGTCTGTGTCTCACTAAACTTTCTTTTGGTTTTTCTCCCTCCCTTGCTTTCTCCAAACCCCCCCCCACACACACACACACACACCACCGGTGCCTGACAGCAACATTAAACAAGTGGGGAAAAATGGACAAGCAATTATGATTTATGATCAATGGCTGCAGCGGCTGCTGACTTTTATAATGACAGTGGCCGGGGGGGGGGGGGGGGGGGGGAGAAGGGGTGTGTGTGTGTATGGGTCTCCAGGGTGTGTGTGTTGGGAAGATGAGGGGCCAATCGATAGGCGACTGGGATCATTGGTATGTAGATTCCACTGGATAGCATTATGATGAGCAGGTGCATCAATCAGAGCACAGAGCTGAAGTGAGACGGAGGGGAGGTCCACCCTGCCACCGCGTCACCACAGACCAAACGTCCCCCATGACTCAGAGGGTTAACACTGAAAGTCACCATTAGCAATAATAATAATAATAATAACAACAACAACAACAACAACAACAATAATTTGAACTATGTTGATCCCATAGTTGTGAAATAAATGTGTTAGCAGCAGATACGCTGTTAACAGTCTGCCTCCAGGAGACGCCAGGCAGGTGGTTCCTCTGGGAATCGAACCCATGACTCTCTGCTTGAGGTAGGCATGCTAACCGCTACACTATGGAACCGACTATGAGGCACCAAAAAGGAGGCGCCAGGCAGGTGGTTCCTCTGGGAATCGAACCCATGACTCTCTGCTTGAGGTAGGCATGCTAACCGCTACACTATGGAACCGACTATGAGGCACCAAAAACTATCAGGTGTAATCAACCTGTGGCTCCAGCGTGTGCGTCTCTTCAGCCTCTCCCCATTGGTCCTTTGTGATTGGACCAAATCGAGCTGTTGTATGTTTGTCAAAATACTCTGGTGCATCTATTACAAGGTAATAAATTACAGCACCAAAAGCAGAGTAAATGTTGATTGTGATGCATTACCTCTCTGGAGCAAATTTCTAATTGATTTTGTGATGCATAAATTACAGCGTGACACTCTGCAAACCGTGCATTACATTTCATGTGGGCTGCAACGGTTCAGAAACTGGGACGAACACAGATGACTCTCCGTTGGTGTTTTCATTTTTGTAGATCTAAAAAAGCACCAACCTGGATCAGAACCGTCGGTTGGTTTGTGTTTGTGGTCACCTTCCCATAACCACGTGTGTGTGTGTGTGTGTGTGTGTGTGTGTGTGTTGTGGGATGGCCCACAGTCACTGATAACAGGATCTGGGAACGACAGCCAGAACTAATTGAATCTGTGTCTCCTCCGTCGGTACAGAAGGGTGACAGTTCCACTCAGTGTGTGTGTGGGCGGAGCAGGACCTACGTCAGGCTCACTGCTCTTCACACACCTCTGAGGAAAGTCCTTCAGCCCCCGGGGGGTGAATCCCTCTGCTGCCATCAGCAGAAACAACATCCTGTAGCAAAGCTACAAACCACAGCCAGATATTCACGTCTTAAAATACAATTTGACCTTTTTGTAACTTTCAAAATCCTTATCCAACACACAGAGGGTTAAAGAAAAGACATGAAGGATTTTGACCCAGTGGACAACTTGGCTTCTTCTTCTTTCAGTAACGAACAGTAACGTCTTTGACCTTTTGCCTTGACTGCTAATGGTTCAATTCCATTTTTAAAACATCTTCTTCTTCAGGAAGTGACACCTGTATCTTCCTGTTTTTATTCCCTCCCTGCCTCTTTTTATCCCTCACCCTTTCACACCGTTCATTTCACACACACATCACCTTCCCTTCCTCACTTCCCTCTCCTCTCCAATGTCACAGAGCCTGCTTGTTCCCATGGGACACCTTAGTCTCCATTAGGACCATCAGAGCGGAGGACAGGGTTGAGGCTGAGCACCAGCACCGGCACCGGCCGAGGACCGTCCTCCGTCCTCCGTCCTCTGTCCTCCCACAGCTCGTCGATGATGTTTTTAAAAGAAATATATGAAATAAATAAATACATAAAAGAGTGTAATATGAAAATCAATGGGCGGGCAGCGGGGGCCGCCGCAGCTGAGGCATTTGGAGTGAGGGACTCATAAAGCTGAGTACTGCAGGAGACTGATGGAAGGCAGAACACTTACTTTGTTTATTCTCTCTCCTCACCCCCTCCCCCTCCCCTCCCCTCACCGTCTGAATCCAGCTCTCACTCTCTTACTCTCTCCCCACCCCCTTCTGTCTAAAACGGTCGAGGACAGCTTTAATGCTCCTGACAATTTATGTGGACGGTTAAGAACGATGGAAATCAAATAGTTGAGTGTAGGCGAGGCCCAGAGAGTGGCCGACGAGGAAGGAACAACAGCTGATGATGGCAAAGAGGACCGTTACCTGCTGGAACGGCTCTTTAGGCTACACTAACGCTGTCAACTTCCTGATTTTTTTCCCCCCCAGTTCTCATATAATGGCCCCATAAGTGTATCTGTGGGGCCTTTCAACATGGCACGGCAACAGCTTTCATTTCATCCAGTCCAGCTAACGTACTAAATAAGAATCCCACAAGAACGACCAACCGTGTGGTGAACAGAAGTCAAGTGTTCTGTATACAGTACGTACTTCACCGAGGTGGGCTCTGATTAGAACTGAACCAATAAGTCGATGAATACAAATCCATGGTACGACTCTGTTGATAACTGTCAGGATTTGAAAGTCAAACATTCGTATTTGACCGACTTTGACGTCTGCTTTACTTTTACAGACCTTTAAACTGAAAAACCTTGTGGTTGGACTTCCCCCAAAACAACATTGTTTGGACGTTATATTGATTTATTTTAGTCATTCTAAAATAACATTTGAACATTTTTTATGTTCAATTTAATTCAAAATTTAACTGAAAAGTTGAACTGATTTTTCTATTTTAGCTGTATATTCCATGTAATATTTTCATGGATATTGACCGTGGTGTGTCTGTTTATCAGTAATTCCACAGCCACGTTTCTGATCATTTTTGTCAAATAATACTTCACTCTTCCACCGGCTCTTTTGTGTCTTAATTTACTTTTTATCAAATAATACTTCACTCTTCCACAGTAGTACTGGCTCTTTTGTGTCTTAATTTACTTTTTTATTTTTTCAGACCGTGAACCATTCTTTCTTAAAGACCCTCTGTATTCTGAAGATGTGTTTTTTTCCAATCACAACCCCCTTCACAAACACACACACACTCACACACACACACACACACAATTATGACAAATCTAGCTGAATATTTGTTATGACTGGACTGGCTGAGCCATTAGTTACAGGAGCCGTTGCCTGGAAAGGGGAGGGATACAAAAGTGTAATAAAGCCTCCGCCGTAGAATTACAATCAGCCACAAACAGTTTGTGTGTGTGTGTGTGTGCGTCTTGGCACGCACACACAGAAGGAGCCACCTGAGGGAGCTCTTTGTTTGCTCCAAAAACCAGACCTAGCCCGACCGCGGTCGGCTGAACGTTGTCGGAAGAATCTGCATAAAACTGGAACTTCCTGAATTCGACGTGAAGTGTCATAAATACTGGTTATAATTTATTCCAGAAATGGGCATAAAATGGGCTGAGTTTGATTAAACTCATAATTTCATCAAAACCAAATGAAAAAAGGTGGAAGAAAAATATTACATTTTCTATAGAATTTTTTTTTTGAAATGATCAATTAATTAAGTCCAAAACTTTGGCACCAGCTCATAATATAAAACACAGATATATCATTATTAATATCATCACATAATATATCTATATAATGATATAATTATATTGTTATAATATCAGTGTCTCATTATGTATTCTGATAAACTAATGTATAAAGAATAAAAACAAATGTAAAATCTGTGGTCAACATCAGTGGTTATCTACAAACCAACCACAGTGACTCGTGGGTTTGTCTTTAACTCCCTGCTCAGAGGCAGACTACGTTACAGACTTGTTGTGCTCTCCAGCCACCAATTGTAGGCTGCCCAGTCAGATATTTATTACTATTGATCCAGCTGGTCCTGGCTGCAGACTTTTGTTCTGCTACTCAAGGCTCTGACCTCAATTAAGTTATGAATTTCTATCTGATAGACTGGGAGCGCGTGGGGGCCTGCTGTGGCCACGCTACCACGCTGGATTAATTAGAATTAGCGGTGCTGCACGTTGCCCTCTCCGCCTCATGGATCATGTTGTTTTAATACAAAGTAGAGGCGGAGGAGGGATGGAGAGGAGAGGGTCGGAACTGGAGGCGGAGGGGAGGAGTGATGAGGAGAGAAAAATAAAAAAAAAATGAGCAGAACAGCAGAAATATGTTCATGTGCCTCAAACCTGAGCTGCTTTGTTCCTTTATCCCTGAATCTGGCCGAAGACGGCAGCGTTTCCTCCCCGCCTTTGTGTTTGTGCTGCACTACCTGCCCCTCACCTGTCCGTCCTCTTTGTCAACCTAATCCGTCCTCCGTCACTTACCCTGTGACTAATCGCTTTAAGTCGGACATTGTGTGACTCTACTCCGGGCTTTTCCTGACCTTTGTCAGAGTCTGGACCGAAGTCCCTGTCTTTTTCAACTCTAATTCCCACAACTGGGAACATCCTCGACAAAGGTGCTTTACCATGACGACCCGAGGACTCGCTGTGGCCACTGGACAAGACCTGAGAAATGTACACTAAAAAACAAAAGCTGTGTCGATGTGTGTGAGACACCTGGACACAGACTGACTGAGTGACGTGACGAGTCAACGAAGAAGCAGAAGTTACATGATATTCAAGCAATTGAACCAGTTACTGTTGAAGGATGTTCCTAATTTTATCAACTTGTTTTCAAAAAAACTGAGCAGTTTGATCGCTGAGTCACATTGAAAACAAAAGGTTCAATGTATGAATTTATTTCTGAACCAATTATCTCAGAAAATACAAATATTTTTTAAAAAGGGAACGTGACATGAATGAGCGTTTGTCTTGTGAGTTCATGTCTGCGCTGCAGGTCATTAGGTTTTAACCTTAATTTTCAACAGTCAGGACTTATGTGACTGCGTTTACAGACCACACTTTTGTACGGTTAAAACTAAGGACACCATTTCCAGACTTTTAATTTTGGGACATAATGAATAAAAAGCAGACTATGCCAAGGTTAATGCAGTTATAAATCAAAATAAGTGTTTTCCTGACAGGTTTAGGGATTACAGCATCTTGAATAATTCTCAAGAAAGTAAAGAAACAGCGAACGCTTGACTGAAGTTTGACTGATTTAAAACGTCGAAACATTTAAAACGTTTATTTTCCGTTTATTAAACCTGTGAAACAAACTCGGTTGTAATTAGAGTTCAGGTAGAGTTGCAGCTTTTTTTAAAAATTTGGATGTGATATGAAGGAACGTCCTAATCTGGAGACTATTCCTTATTAACGCAAACAAGTCAAAGGTTTTAATCTTTACATTTTCATTGTTTTTCTCAGTTGGTTTCGTTTGCCCCAGTTTCTCAGTGTGTGTCAGTCCAGGGTGCAGTGATGTAGATACACAGTCCCACCACCAGGGCCTGCTTTACAGCTGGCAGGTGGCAGAACTATGATCCGTGTATTCATAAACACACACACACACACACAGCTACCTACTGTAGTCCCACTCCTGCCTTGATCCAGGATTAACAATCGAACCGGCCTTTAATGCAGGTTACCAGGGTTTGGGAACAATTCGCTAAAACAATCAGTTGATTAATTTCAAACGATTTTCCTCCACTGCCAAGCGAATAATAATACTTTTTGTTTTAACTCTCAAGCCCCCCCCCCCCCCCCTCCCTCTTTTTTCAAACACACAAAAATAAAATATATTTTTTTTTTTTTTTTTTTTTGGTGGAGGTCAAGAGAGATTACTATTTGCTCTAATAGCCCTGAAAACGACCCAAACATTCCTCTGATTCTCCCATGAACACATTCAGAAAAAAAAAAAAAAAAAAAACCCCACTGCTGATCGTTACCATTTTTAACGCAACGAAGCATCAACATTCCTCTCAAATGTTCTATTCCTGACTTGGACCAAACAAAGGGACGTTCCACTGGGTTCTAATGAGAGCCACACAGTTGTGTAAGCTGTCCATAGTGGGATCATTTGGCATAGGGACAGAGTGATATGATTTAGCCGACTATATTTTTTTCTCTCAGCCACCTCAGAGACACCTCATAAATCAGCTGCTAATAACTGCTGTGGAGGTTCATCCTGCAGGAGACCGTTCAGTCCTCAGACACCCGCTGGACCGAGCAGCAGCAGCAGCAGCAGCAGCAGCAGCAGCAAGGCCAGGAGCAGCAGCAGAAACAGAAGCAGGCGCTGTTGGAG
>NC_024308.1:1596376-1599282 GCF_000523025.1 Cynoglossus semilaevis
AGCGGCCGGAACAGCCAGCAGCAGAGACAGCAGCAGCGGCAGCAGCAGCAGCAGCAGTGACAGCAGCATTAAGGCCCTGAGGGTCTAAAGACATGGATTCAGGTCATGTTTGACTCCTGGCTGCAGGAGCTGCCTCATATTCTCAGTTTTATTTCTGCCTCCCTCTCCCGTACCCTTACACACACACACTGTATTTGTTGACTGTAGCCCACTTTAAATATAAACACACAAACATATTCAAATTCTCTGCCCTATTGTCACGTGCTCCACGTTCGCTCCATCATAAATGTTATAAAAAGGAGAAAAGACGTCGGGTTTTTCCCCCATCGTACGTGTTTTGATTCCAAATTAGGTTAAAAACGGCCAAAAGTTGCTCAGGCCATAAATTAACAGTTCAAATGGATTCACCCGATGACGGCACCTGACGGAAGATTCATGCTCCTCACTTTGTCTGCTGAAAACTCTTGGCATTTATATTTTTTTATGATTCGCATTTTAGTGACAGATCCGTGTCTGAAAGTGCTCTACATCACTGCAAAGGACAAAAGCTCCCGGCTCCACATCACTCCTCCTCTCCTGTCATTATCTGGATATGGCTCTAAATCACCTGTGAAGTGTTGCGTAGTTATCCCACTGTTAAGTCTTTTATGAAGCATTTACAGACCGCCCCCCCCCGCCCCCACTCCACCGCCACCGCCCCCCCCCTTCCTGCTGCATTCAAAACAAAAGAGGCCGCACATGACCACAAAAGAGAAAGTCATTTGTGAAATGTCCTGATTATGTGGCCTGTGCAACATTGAACAATTTGCCTGATTACTTCCAATTGATTCAGCCTTACAGTTAAAGCCTCAGCCCTCGGAAATACACTGTGTTGTGCTGCAGGGGCAGCGGAGAGGAGTAATTTCTCCGATGCGCAGCTGAGCCAGCTTACCGCCAAAGATAAAGCCTTCTGGTTGCAGCTAAACCTTGGAAAGCCAAACACGCGGCTAGCTGCTGGCTAACTGTGTCTGTTAAAGCCCTGTGGGATTTGTCTGTGGCACAAAGTGAATTAAAGGTGACCTTCTAAAGGGATGGATAGAAAAGAGTAGAGTGAGGGCGGTGGGGGGGGGGTGAAGGGGGGGGGGGGAACATAGTACATTTTACGCACGCGAGGTGACGGCAAATGAATGAGAATTTTAGCTTTAAATATTTTCAAAACTTGCTCATTTGTGCGACTTTTCAATCAAATGTTTACGGTTTGAACTCCAGTTCTGTGAATGTATATTTCTGAATAAATCATATTCCATTCATGGGAATAAGAAGCTAAATATTTTAGTGTGAATGTTTTTTTACTAGAGTCAAAAGATGTTTTCCTTATTGTACATTTATATCTTACTCTTCTCAGTCCTTCCACAGTCAATCTGCATCTCACCAACACCAACACCTCCATGTCCTCCTTCACTACACCAATCAATGCCTGACAGCTCCATCTTCAACATACACCAATCAGCCATACCATAATGATCACCTGTCTGATATTGTGTACAGTAGCTGCCTGTTTTTACTCTCTTCACCTTGTTTTTTCTTCACCTTCCAGAACCAGCGTTAACGTCCTCAGCAGCCGTCCCGTCAGATCAGACCAGACAGGACGGCCTTCACCGCTCTTTCACTTATTACAGATTTTCTCGTCCTTGTTCGATGACTTCTGATAGGTACTGAACACTGCTGACACCGCTGCAGTTTTACAGATGCTCTGAGCCAATCACAGCGTAGCCCCTTGGCAGCACCTCTGAGCTGTTAGCATCGACTGTTGTTCTTCTCCAAACATGAAAACATCAACTGTGATGACTAGACTGTCACATGTGGCAGAACATATCCCACCTCCTAGTGTTGGTCAGTGGCTGTTCTGTGACTGCTGATTAATCTGATCTGCACATTTGTGAACAACAACAACAACGCCGACACACGGACACGGACGGAGACGCGGCGCTCACCTGACTGTTGATGTCTGCTTTGTGCTGCAGTAACAGCGACACCAACTCTTTGTGTCCTCGGTCACAGGCCCAGTGCAGCAGAGCCCGGCCCTGCAAACAAAAACACACCGATCGTTAAAGGAACACAAAACTTTGGAAAGTACAAGTCAACGTTTTACTGCAGCTTACATTAGCTTTATTGCACGCGTCTCTTACAGTCATTACGCGCTGCATGTTTTATTACAAACTGAAAGACACCGTCTTCTGTGCTTGGGACTTAATAAGGCTTTAGTGTCTTGGATGTAACACAAAATACATCCTGGCCTGACATTTGAAGCTTCTGCAGCACAGCTTCATTATGACAAAATGAAAAGAATTCAGTGTAAGCTCTGGGTCTCCCCCACACCCTCCCCCACCGTCCCCCACCCTCCCTCTCTGCTCTCTCTCTTCCTACACTTTCACACACACATTCATACTGCTCATCCTGAGTTCAAATAGTCAAATATCTCTACTCTAAGACAGCGGTTCCCAAGGTAGGGGGCAGACACCCACAAGGGGGCACAGAGCTATTGCAGGGAGGGGGCAACAATGGAATTACATTTCAATTAACTATATATTTTTTTACTTGTCCTACAGTAGAGATGCTACAAAAGACACTACATTTACATATAAACCACACGATCAGAGAAACAACGAAACACTGTGATGAATATTCACTGTTCAAAAGGCCTAAAACCGTACTCTCACTCTCTTTTTTTTTTTTTATCTGGAATCCTAAGAGTAAAAGAGCCGCGAGTTTCTGCGTTGAATGTTGGAAAATCCATTTGTAAAAGTCCTGACAGCAGAATAAATATTGGGTTGTCAGAGCAATGAAAGCCCAGCATGATATCAGTATTAGAAGGAGGTGAGAGGTGAGAATGATAAATAAGGCCAATATGTTCTTTTACTGAATCA
>NC_024308.1:1599337-1616761 GCF_000523025.1 Cynoglossus semilaevis
AAAATATCACATTCATTCTTTTCATCCCCACAGTTTGTTGTTTTATGTAATATTCTCTCAACGTCTATAATCTGTAGTCTTTATGTTACGTTAATATTTTTATTTGATATGATTATTTTTGTCTAATTCAAAGTTGTTAGTTAATATAAAATATATATATGACGTTTTTTGTATAACTGAGACATTTAATCAGTGACACATCATCACATTCTCATTTATTTTTTATTTATTTGACTGTTTTCTATGTCCAAGCAGCAGGAGTCCAGCTTTTTTTTTTTTTTGTATAACTCAGACATTTAATCAGTGACACATCGTCACATTCTCATTTATTTTTTATTTATTTGACTGTTTTCTATGTCCAAGCAGCAGGAGTCCAGCCCAGGCCAGTGTACGTGCTGATGTGAAACTTCACTATTGCCCTCTGCTGTTGAGCGAACAACACTGCAGGTGAAATGACGGCAACGTCACAGAAGAAAGTTTTCTGCTGCTGAGAATCAATGACCTTGTGGTCGGTGTGGGGTCTCACTGGTAAACTTATCTGGAGAAACAGCTGTGATGCCTGAGAGTCACGGGACTGAGACTTTTTCATTTAATTACGATTCAAGGACAAGACAAACAGACACAAGGTCAATCTGAACGAAAACATTCTCACGGTTCATGCGTTCATTTAGATCATTTTAGATAAGTTTAGAGTCTGCTTCTAATGTGTTTGTGGTTACAGATGATTTTTAAATCACAATGAAGAGATGGTATTTATTTGTTCCTCTGGGCCAAAGGTTGGAACTGAGGTTCTATGTACGACAATTGATTATTTTAAATAAAATATAAATAATCCTGTCTTCAGTTACCTCTTCATCTTTAGCATTGACGTCCACCTTCTGGGAACTGATGGCCTTATTGATGTGGTCGATGTTGTTTTCTCTGCAGTAGTCGAAGATGTTCTTATCCTCTTCCCTGTGAGTGACAGAGACAGAGAGAGAGAGAGAGGACGGACGATGGACGTCATGCACGTCGTCTGAAGGAATCAGAACAAAAACTGCAGAAATACGACTATTTTTCTTTAGTTAAATAGTATGTAAAATAATCTTGTGTTCAGGAAAGGCAGACTGGTTGAACTGGTGATGCTGGTGATGATGGTGGGCCGTCGGGTGAGGGAGAGAGAATGGGTGAAATCTCATTTGGAGCTTTACGCCTTCCCTCCGCTGCTCCACCACGCTGCCCATTCAGATTAATTGAATTTAGTCCTACATTGTCAGACAGACAGAGACCCCACACACCTGCCCCCTGTGCCTCCCACACTGGAAGCCCCCGGTCCCTGACTGTGAGCTGCAGCCCTCGCTTTACGGCAAACAATAGATGATAAATTCACAAAGAAGAACCAGGATCTGGAAGAGAATCCAGTTAAAGGAGTCGTAATTTTAATGGAGTTCGTACTAAGAAAATCGAATGGCTCCACATTCTACTTTATTATAATTTATAAAGTATAAATCCTGAAAGCAATGATTTTTATTGGTCTTGTTTATATAGAAAAAGATCAACGTTTTACACGATAACCTGCTCTGGAAATCCAAGTGTCAAAGGTGTCAGTAACTAGAAAGCAGATCGAAAGTTCTTTAATGAACCTCTGCTCATTCTTTCTTTCCTCATCCTCTCATTTGCGTCCTTCCTCCCTCCTCCTCTGGTCTTGCTCCTCCCCCTGCCCCCCCACCCTCACCCTTATGAATAACTCATTAGTCTTTTATCACAGCCAGGTTATGTATGAGCACATCCATTTACATACTCCTGATTATCAGCACTATGGTTAATAATGAATCTCCACACTGGGCCACGCCCACTTCCTTGTCTGACGTCCACAGTGACCACCGGTGTCCCTGATTTGTGGCCGCCATCCGTCTCTCCTGGCAACTAATCAATAACCGAGCTCATCAGTCTTTCATCAATGGTCAGATGGGGCCGACCTGATGGCCATGTGTCACATGGTCGCCTGTATGCAGCACGCACACGCACACACACACACACACACACAGTGTTGAACATGTTAAAGAATAAGCAGTGACACACCAACAGGTCACAACTGTACACACACACACACAAACACACACACACACAAACACACACGCTTGATGCAGGGCCTGTAATGAAGGAATAAAGTAATAAATGTTTGTCAGAGAAATCACACAGTTTCATGTCCTAACAGGAGCTGAGGAACCTGCAAAACTGTGTGTGTGAAACAGGAGTGAAGTCTCAGTGTCAGGATCAATTCAATAGAACTGAAGTCAATAAGTCAATGCCTTGGTTTGGACGGTCAAATTAAAGTTACTAATTAAATGCTAATACTTTAGGTCAAGAACATTTGGGTTCCTGACGGCCTCAGACGTTTAGTTTTCAAAAGAGACTTTTTGGCCTAAGGAAGATCGATTTGTAGGATTCTGAAACTCATCCTCTAAAATGTAAAACATTTATATTTTGGCTAATCTTTAGCTGGTACGAGTGATATTAGCTTTTAGGTTAGCCTTAGAGTCAACCAAACTTTTTGTTATTAGTTTGAATTTAACCATTTTCTGGTTTTCATCTAACTTTAAGCCTTATCTTGTCTGGCAAAGACTCTGACAATATCCAGAATTATTATTTAACCCATTATTAAAGGATCACATGGTGAAAATTTAAAGGATACATTATAAAAGGATCACATGGTGAAAATTTAAAGGATTAATCCAGATGTTTCAAGAACATTTAGTGAGGCATAAATTCTGAATTCTCTTGTCCGGATTTTTTTTCTTTTTTTCTGGAAAACAGATGAAAAAAAAACATATAATGATTAAAAAGTTAGTCCACACAAAACCACAAACTATTCTCTCCCGTCCTCTGTGTGTTTCCAGTCTGGTGTACCAGCAGATATGTCCTTCATCCATCAGGCTAAATTGGCCACAGAAGTGGGGAACACTCATCTACCTGCCCTGAGCTTCACTGATCAACACCATGGCCACACCATCCATCATGAACACACACACACACACACACACACACACATCTGCAGGATCTGTCACCCCGTCTCCTACAGGACCCCGGTCTGTTCCTACAACGTGGCTGAGCTCCATTGTGAGCAGAAGCAACAATGAGAAGTCAAACAACTCATCAATGTTTTCCAACAAAGTGCAGACGACAAAACCACCCCGCGGTGTTTATCTGCTTCCTCAGACAACGTGATGTGAGAGAATTACAAATGCAGCATTCAGAGCCTCCTCAATCACACAGTGATCAGCTCAGTAATCCAAGAATATTGATAACCAATCCCGCTTTTGTCAATAAACATGCCGCACACACTGGCCCGACATCCCTTCTAAGCTCCAGATGAACACGGAGCGATGCAATTAACTCTGTGTCTGGCTAACAGGTGCGCGGCTCTTTAATATGGAGGAGCTCGGCGTGCGTGTGTGTGTGTGTGTGTGCGCACATGTGAGGAAGAGGAAATTGAAATGCAGCAGAGCAATGATTGTGACAGTTCAAGCAGGCCGGGCATGAATTCTGATGCAATTGCTCGGACGTATAGAGTCAAGCGTACGTATGTTTGTGTGTGCATAGGTGCGTGGACACGACATGTTAATGACTTCCTCCCTCCTGGTGTCCCCCATGGGGCATCGCTGCAACAGGATATCACCAGGAGAGGCACTGTTCTGGGAAACCTGCTGCACAGACCTCCCTCAGCTGTAGCCCACCTGTCTTCATCACCACCCCAGACCTTCCCACCCGAATCCTAATGTAATTAAAAAGGGAGACTGGAGCTGCCTGATTCCAAAAAAACTGTGCATACTAATCATATACAGCCCTGTAAGGGGGAAAACCTGCAGCATTCAAACATCTCATTTTCATCTGCAAAAGAGCTCTTTTTCATTGAAATTAGGAGGAGGTTTTTAAGCTTGAGTAAGTCTGCCAGGCTGAAGTAAATGGTGAATATATTTCATTAACATAAATCAGGACTGTATGACGTCTGAGGTCTCTAACTGCAGTTACGGTCTGTTGAATGTAATTAAACACAGCATTAGGACCAGTGGTTAACAAAACCAGAGCCAGAGTGAGTTGGCTTAATTAGTAAAGCAGAGGTTATCTCCATCTGAACGGAAAAAGTCTGGTCGTTTGGAGAACACTTGGACGTCGGGGAAAAGGCTTCTAGATCCTCTGGAATATGAATAAAACAACCTACAGGCAGAAAAGTTGCAGGATAAAAGTGTGTGTGTGTGTGTGTGTGTGTGTGTCACTAACCTGATCGTCTCTTCTTGGTATAAACAGCTGACAACTGGTCCTCCGAAGCCTTTTTTCTTCTCAGCTCCTTGTCTTTCCTGTAGATAAGAAAAAGTCATACTCACCAAAAACTAAACATTTACATCATTTACATATTAATTAGGACAGTCAAATAATAAAAATATTTATTCTGATTCATCACATCATCGTCAATCATGAATAATCACGATTAATCAAGATAATTCAACATTTCTTAATATGACTTACTACTAATGTATAATCACAGCAGTGTCTGTATATGACTTACTAATGTATAATCACAGCAGTGTCTGTGTTTTAACTGGAGCTAAAGCTAATGTCCGGTGGCAGAAACAAGTAAGGCTGTCAATTCATGATTAATCGAGATTAATCCAAATTACTTCAAGTTTAACTATATATGTATATATATGTATATTAGCTCTATTATACGAACATATATTTCCGTCACCTGGAGTTACAGACCGTCTCATCTCTGCACCACAGACTCTGATCAAGGCCTTTAACTGGATTCTGTTCTAAATGCACTGAGCCACACTGTCTTCCATTCACACTCTGCCTATGGCTAATGTTAGTGTCCCATCAACCTAGTTCACAAATGTGAATGTGTCTTTGACTGGAAGAGGAGACTGGAGTACCTGGAGAAAACCCGTGCACACACACAGGGAGAACACGGAGGGTCCACTCAGGACTGTCTTTATAATGTCAGAGATAAAGACCACTATGTTTAATTTTCAGATACTTGTCTCTGTGGCTTTAGACATGACCTCACTCTTAATAAATAAGTAATACCATGCAACACAATTACATTAAATATACCTATGTTTGTGACTGTTGTTAATCTATTGTGTCTTCATGGAATTCCACTTTACATTCCACTCAGCCGTGACTTTATTACCCCGTGTATTCTTCTCTGACCAACCTTGACTCACAAAAGAAGCCACACAAATGTGATTTGGAGAAAGAAAAAAAAAGTGGAGTATGAAAAAACATGAAGCAAGCGAAGCAAAACAACTGTGCGTGCACTTTTGGTTCAACCTAATTCCCTTTAGAAACTCGGAATATTCGCTGATGCTCTGGCCTTGCTTCTCTGCACTGTAATGTAATAGAAATCCAGTGTCTGCTCAACAATTGAGACGGAGCAGAGGTCAAACGCTGGCTATTATTCTCTCCATGGCATTTCATTTTATACACTATACTATTTTTACTGTGCTTCCAACAGAATGGCCGCCGCCACACTAAGGTGCTTTGTTAGCACTAACATAATCAGCGTCTTTTCAGGGGGCAGTGGTGCATTTTCTGGCCTGTCTGTCGGACTCTGTCATGGCATTGTGCTGCCGTTGGGCAGAATCAGTGAGTTTACCCCATCCCTTGGTATATTAGCACACAAAAGGACGCGTCACAACTAGACACGCGCTTAATGCTAGCTGTAAAAGTGACATGAAAATGGAGGAAGGAGGGGAGTAATAAGTGATTAAAAGAGTTTAAAAAAGGGAACGATTGTGAGAGTGAATACGAAGCAGCCCGTATGAATCTGCACATCAACAAAGGAAAGTCAAGACATTTATTAAAAATGAAGGAGCACTTGCTGTTTGAAAGTGAGTTCCTCAGGTTATTAATTACAACCACTTTGGGTCGCCACTATATATTATTAAAAAATGAAAAAAACAGGTTACATGTACAGTTACATGAACAGGAATTAGTGAAGTTGGTAAGTAATAATGAAGTGAGGAGCTTAGCTCCAGGCACAGAATATGAATAAACATCTATGAGGAAAAAATATAAATATATATATATAAATATATAGGAGGAGTAAACCACACACATTGAAGAATTCAAAGCAAAACACAAAGAGTTCAACAGGCAGCGTTAGTGCTGGACGGTTCAGGGATGTGTGTGTAAAGACACTTGACAGAGATTTAAGATTGTTTTTACCAGACAGAGCAGATAGATGTTGGAGTCTTATCACAGTCAGCAGAAAATATTTCATAGGCTGGTTAGTGTCACACCGAAGCTGAAGGAGTTAGTATTCAACCCTGCTTTGGTGTGTATCCATCCATCCATCCATCCATCCGTTCTCCACTGCTAATTCCTTATCATAAACGTGGGGGTTGCTGGAGCCAATCCTAGCTGTGAACTGGCGAGGGGCAAGGCACACCCTGGACACTTTGACATACATTTTTACAGGCTATTTTAAGTCAATTACATGATGCTTTTTGATGCATTCATAAAGGATAATATAAATAAAAAAAATACTGTCCAATACGGCAGAGCCAATATTTTCGGGAAATCCACCTCAGAGTCGACAAATAACATTTTTCAAAATGAATATTGTCATGTCATTCCAGGTACTTTGGAAAGTGACTGTGAAGAAATGCAAAGCTAACCACCTATTGTTGCCAGCTGCTATAAACTTTACTGTACACGGAGGTTTAGCTGGCTCAGGGTACTATAGATCATTCTTTAAGATAGGCTTCCTAAAACCTGACAATTGCTTTTTAACCTTTATTGTAACAACGCACAGCAACCAGCGAGCCTTGTTCAATTAGACAAATGTATTCATGCTGATCTTGGTGCCAAGATTACACACGACATGTTTGTCAGTGTTTTATTAATAGCACTAAAGTACAAAGTTGTTGTTGTTGTTGTGACTGAATGCTCGTACCTCAAAGGACAACCTGTCCATGGCAACCCAACCTTCCCAGCTGCCCGACAACTCCACAAAGACATGTGGAGATGTAAACAAACTCTTTTGCTACCACATACACAGACACAACGTTGACACCGAAACATTTCTTTTCCTGAATAATTCATATTTTACAATGTCACAAAGCTATAAAGGCAACACAGCCAAACCAACTGGTCCACATACAAGATCTGCTAGGAAAGCTGAGATAAAAACGACAGAGTAATACTGACCTCTATTGATAAACACACTGCACTGCATTTGGAAAGGTGGAAAACACCTCTGCTCTATTTTATCATTAATGTGGTTGTAATAGAGCTACATGTTTCTGTACATATTAATCAATATTTAATTGCGATCTTTTAGAATATATTTTCAAGACCAATCAAACTGCAGAGATGTATAGAAAACATTAACACGACATAACAGCTGTAATCAGCTTCAATTTTTCTGAAATGGTAAATTTACCTTTGTGACACCTTCAGGATCCAAAACGTTGACGCAGGAAATGTACTCCTGCATCGCCTGCTCTGCATCCATATCTCCGAGCTGCTTCCAGGCTTGCCTGAAATATTATGTATAAAAACAGTGTAAATGACCATTTGTAGATAAAAGGATAAACTTATATCGCCTTTTTAAACTGGTAGATAACAGGATTAACTTATATCGCCTTTTTAAACTGATGTACTGTATTTTCAAACGTGTATAACAGTAGTATGAATATGTAAATGTTATTTAGATTGTGTGAGTTCTCTCTGTTTGAAATTCTATTGGTTCAATAACAATTATTATTAACAGTAAAAATGTACATACCACTTCCGTTGTCCTTCAAAGTCAAAGAAGCCAGGTTTAGCTGTATTGCACTTTCCAACTTTGACCTGTGACGTATGAATTACCTGACTGATTAAACAGGCCTAGCATCAAGTAACAAAATACAAATATATGCTGAAGTAAACTGTCAACACAAGTAGCAAATTACAAATATATGCTGAAGTAAACTGTCAACAATCACGAAAAGACTTGGGGGTAGTTTAATTTTATTTTTCTCTTTATCAAGTTATATCATCTGACACAAGGACCGACTCTTACCTGTTTGTATCGAGCATACAGGTACAGCAGCTGGTCCCTGCTGGCTGTCTGAACCAGACCTTGTACACGGGCTGCTGCAGACTCGAACTCGCTCTCCAGCTCATCGCCCTCCAACCGCTCAGCCATTTCCACGGCGCTACAGTCAAACTTTCCCAAGCCCATATCCGAGTCTGAATCGGAGCCTGCTCCACCGAGGGGCTCCCCTGTGTCAGGTCGAGCAGGGTCTGTACCTGAGCCCGTCGCAGTGTCCGGGGACGAAGACGGTGACCCAGAAGCCATTGTTATTGTTGTGTGTAGCGAACCACCAGGCACCGAAAGCGCCTTGTATATCCGTCAAAGAGATTAATAAAATAAAACAGAAATTACTTGAGTAATATATGTTAGGTAATTCCTTTTTTAAGGCGATATTGCTTGTGAATTAGTGCCAGTCGGACTGTTTCTACCGTTGGTCCGTCTCTGGTACTGTCAACTAAAAGTCCCGGCGAAACCATTTCCTAGGCTTAAGGTTCCAGTTGCTTAATATGTTCAGATATTAAAACAAAAAGACGCTTTAATAAGTAAACATATTTTCAATAACGTTGCAATTTATATGAATTCTGGTTATTTCTTGTTTTTAATTGAATTGTAAATGTACCTTCATAATTTGTTTAATACGATGTACACGTAACCCTACTAAACTACTTAAACGTTGACGTTATACCAATAGGACTCCTTAAAATTAAGAAGTTATATCTCAGAAGGATAACGGTGTATATGTATTTTCTTTTCATGAAATTATTTATGCTTTCTCGGGAACTTAGACTCGTACAGATAGGCGGAAATGCAGTAGCGTTATTTGACCACTAGATGCTACTATAGACACATTGATGAATCGTCACCCCCGACAGACATCATTTTCTTCTATAAATAGAAAACACGTCAAAATGTGGCATTTCTTTTTTAAACTACAGAAAATGATGTAATACAGAAGCGTTTTTTTAAAGCCTCATCAACTATCTGTTTCTAGATGGTGTCGTCTGGACAGATTTTGGTTAAAATCTAACGATATAGTTCCTGGCCAGTTAAACACTCATGATTAGTTTTCCTGAATGGGGCGTTTTTGTTACTGTTTCTGTTTCATTTTCTCCAATTTCTTGTTCTTTTCTTTTTGGCTTTTAAATTTCAGTTGACATAATTTTGTTGCACTGCAGATATCTTTTACTATCACAATATATTTATCTTCTTATTTATGGCATTTAACACGACATTCCTTTTACCCCGAGATTGTTGCTGCATCTATTTGTTAATAATAATAATAATAATAATAATAATAATAATAATAATAATAATAATAGGATGAAATTCTTGTGTTAACAGCAGGCCGCCCCTTGGAGGCGCCAGGTACGTGTTTCGCCTTTTCAAAGAAATAAGGGCCAAATATAGAGCAGAAACAAGCAACAAATTCCTATAACAATACCTTTACTGATTTTTTTATTATTATTTTATTTTATTTTTTGCCCAAATCAACCTAAACCTGCATGTTTTTGGACTGTGGGGTGAAAACGCTGATCGAACCTTTGTCCTCTTAATGTAAGGCAAACGCATGTACCACTCTACCACTATGTGGCCCATAGTGTATAATACTTTTAAAATAGCTGTTAAGCTTAAGTAGTGTGTTAAAGACACGACTTAAAGTGAAGCCAAAGTGCTTTAATGAATCTGCAATCTCTTTGAAAGGCAGTAAAGACTGAGGAAACCATTTGTTATCTACTGTATCTAAAGACATGAGGCAGAAACTAATTTTTAATTTTCTAAAATGCATGTGTTCAAGTCTTTTAGGGTGAAACATACAGTATATGAGTGTGTTTAAGGGACTTCAAACACTGTAGACGACATTTAATTATCGTTTTATGACCAGTGTCAGTTTAATCCCCGCTTCTTTTTTGTTTCCTTTTTCTTTTTGGCAGCCACGCAGCGACACCAGCAGCCCTGCGTTGATTGAGTTGATCCCTGGCCAGTGGTTGTTGCCGCACTGCCAGCCCTTTTACTTTTCCAGCGGGAGGTCCCAACACCGCCCGGTGCTCGTGCGCGCTCGCGTGACGCAAACACGTCGCTGCGGCTCAACGCGATGGCCGACGGTGGAGTCTCCAGACCTGCCCAGGGAGGGACGGACCAAAGTCACTGAAGAACACTCTCCGACCGTTACACACAGTTACCGCTGCACCGCTGACCCGCCGCCGCCGCCGCCGGGCCACCTGTCGCTGTGCGGTCCCGCCTGTGGAGTAGTTAGTATGCGGGACAGGACGGAATCAGCCCGGAGCGCACCAGAAGTGGAGTAAAGAGTGGAGCAGAAAGAGAGAGTGAGTGAGAGAGTGAGTGAGAGAGTGAGAGAGTGAGCGGCTCCGTCTGACGCACCGCATGTTCAAACAGCAACTTGACTGTCGGAAGGAAAAAAGTCGCGTCGACTGGGAACCAGGAACGAACAGCCGCGCACGGATTTAACAGACGGCTGGAAGTGGAGCACTTGTTCCGGGGGAAAAAATGAAGTTCGCGGAGCATCTCAGCTCCCACATCACTCCTGAGTGGAGGAAACAGTATTTACTGTACGAGGTAAAGTGAAATATATATATATATGTATTTATTTTTTAAGTGTTAAGCTTTGCTGCTGTGGCTGTGGACCTGATTCACACATGTATGTGTTATTTACTGAGGGGAAACTGCGAGGAAAGAAACAGACATCGATGATTTGACTGTGTTTTCAGCAGCTTACATCTCACTCCTGAGGGCAATAAACGTCGGTAAACGTAAGAGATGTCTATTGTTTATGGAGAGGGGAGAATCGGCTGCGGTTGTTTTAAAAGCCACGGGGGGCATTTATTGTGTTATTGTGTTTTATTGTCGCTCGGTGAGTTTATAACACCTTAGTATGAACAAAACCAGCATTTTATTCACCATGGAAAACATGTAAAAATGACACCTGTTATAGAATTATATATAATTTAATTTATTGCTTATAAAAAAAATTTAAAAATATTTTAATATAATATACATTATGAATTTCACCAATTGTTTATTAACAATAATAATAATAATAATAATAATGTTTACTATTTGTAACCATTTATTATAGCATTTCTAACAACAGGGGTCGATATAAATCATCCATGGCTGAAAATGAAACATATATATTTCCCTCTTTAAACTTAAGTATAATCTTTATTTAATATTTGAAATATAAATGAATCCTAGGATCATTACAGTTGCTTTTATTTTTGTTCTAAATGTCGTCAGACTGAAGACAAAACATCTATATAAGTCAATATTGAAACGACTGGTTTTTTTTTTCATGCCCACGCGGTCTTTGTTGGGTATTGTGGTGTACTTAAGGGCAATTTTATTTTCACACTTCACGTCGAGCGCGGGGCTGCAGACGTGCAGTGACAGGACAGGCTGCTCCATTCCATTAGCTGTATGAATTATAGACAAAGAGCTGGTTCTCTTCAACCCCACTAACCTACATCCCAGACCCAAATACCACCTCACTGACACGGCACGGACATGACTGTTAGGTTACAGCACTGCAGCATCAGATATTCTAATCATTCCATCATGGTAGGTGGTTATCATGTGGTCAGTATAGACAATTATATATATATTTTTTTTTTTTAAATCCCTCCATCTGTCAAATATGAAGAGAAAACTGGAAGAGTAGCAAAGGGGGAAAATAAATAATTTATTTCTATCTGCTGAGTTAAACATGAATACAAAAGAAAATCCTCAGCGTTCTTTGTACGTATGGACTGCTGTAGTTCGAGTCCAGGGACAAATGCATGGACACACCAGCCATTTTACACCTTCAGCGTTCGCTCACACTCACTGACCTGAGATGGATGATGGCAGATTTGATCTGTCGCATTTGTCACGGCGTGAAAGACTGTTACTGTCTTGAAGCGACAGTACATTTTTGACCATGTGTAACATTATTACTAAGTCTACATCAGGGACTTCAGTCTGAGCTGAAATTCTAACTGAAGTTATCTGTAAATACAGAGAATTAAATGTTTTTTCATCTTGATTCAGATAAACGGTCCTTGTTTTCATGTATGTTTTCTTTAACGCAAGTGACAAGAATATTATATATATATACAAGATATTAATGTAATATTAATGCTAAGTATCTACTCTTTCAATGTTTATGAACTTGATTTAGAAAGAGTGATATTAATGTAATATTAATGCATTAAAGTATCTACTCTTTCAATGTTTATGAAAATGTAAAAATCATTGGCTTCAATATTCAAAGATACAGACTGATAAGAAAATGATGGTTTGGTGGGTTGTTGTTTTTTTTCTCGCTGTTGTTGAATAAGCTGCAGATTATTGTTGCCGTCTTTATGTTCCTTAAATGTCAACATTTACAGTTTATTGTTGCATGAAATGTATGACTGCAGCAGCGCTTAGTCTTTTTCTAACCTCTGAAAACACCGTCACCTCCTGAGTGGGTGGAGTTTACACCTATAGATGTTGGAATTGAGATTCAAGGTCTTTTTTTTCCCCCTGAGGAACAAGAACAGAGACAAGGACAAACATGAAGTTATATTAAATGAATTTTGGTGTCACTCAAAATAATGCAAAGCTTTGAATTTATATATATATATGTATATATATACACATGTATTCATATATATGCAGTATGTATTAACACGCAGACATTGCCTCCACCCTCATTTTTACCTACCATAGAAGACAACATAATACAAAAACCACAGCAGAGCTGTTTCTGTCGCACATACAATAATGCACGACAGAAAAGTGAGAATAATTCCCTCCTGTGTCCGCGGCAGATGGATTAATTAACCTCTTGCCCAGTCATCACACTCTTCCTATTTCTGAAATTCTCTTTTGTGTGAAAACGTGTGGCCCTGCCTGCTCTCACGCTCAGACGATTTTCATGCAAAAGAAGACAGAGCAAAGTCACTTCCTGTGAATGCAGAGCTCCAGCTCTGAAGGCACTTCACTGCTCAGCCTTCGACAGGCTGATTGAGCGATCGTGCAATTAGGTGTTAGCTTTATCCTTTGGGATTGGGGCTATAAAGCAATATGCTAAACAGCTGTTTGGTATGAAGGTGAGCAGGTCCTGCAGATCCCAGTGTCCTGTGCCATATGGCAGTAGATGTCGTGTCATGAATGTATCTCTTTTTTTTAAACGTCTTAATTTTATTTTTTTTCTGTCCAATAGATGCGTCGCACAAACATAACAATAACTCCAACCATAACATGGCAGCGTACAGAACGTTTTTTTTCATGCACTTATGAACAGATGCAGGTATATATATGCGCGTGCTTATGAACAGATGCAGGTATATATATGTGTGGGCGGGAGAACGAGGACATTTACAACCACATGTACATGTGCTCTCTAATCACCTGTCTGAGTGAAGACGCGGAGGAAGAGAAGAGCTTTAATAAACCTGGAGTTACAGAGTTAGTACCTGCCTATAGTGAGTGGTTGTTGCTGGTTCAACAGTGGACCTGTGTGTATTAGAACGCCGTAGTTAAATGTCTAAATTAGAGACACTGAAACAGCCGTCAAACACAGCGTTTCTCATCATCTACAGCACTTACGGTAATGTGATTTGACATCATGTTCTACTACGCTACGAACATGATGTATACGACAGACACGGCAACTGCTGTGAACTCCCTCGTTCTATACCTCCCCCCCCCCCTTCCTTCCTTCCACCCTCACCTCATCGTTCCTCCCCCACTGGGAGGACATCTGGTCCCCTACCAGACCTGGCCTCTGCCTCCCTCCCCTGCTCCCCTCCCTTCTGCCTCTCCCTCAGCCCATCCTTTCTGTTCCTCATCTTACACACAGTGATCCACTTAAATGCAGAGGAGGGGATTCAAGTGATCCGCCGTCGCTCTTCAAAGGGTTAATGTTTGCAGTGCGCTCACCTTCAAACCGCCGTCAGATCAAACTCAAGTATCTGAAAAGAGAGGTTTGGTGGTTTAGAACGTAAACATTTCAGCTTGGTGTCCACTCGTCATGTCACAGAGTGCTTTAGTCTGACAAACACACACAGTTATTCCAGGGGGCGTGGCTTCATCAGTGTGTAAATGTGGGGTCACGCAAACTGATGGGTGTTTGACCTTTGGCCAAGTTACTGCCTACAGCAGGGCTGCCCAGGGCATCAACCAGAGGATCGATCAAAAGAAGTGTTTGTAGAAAAATGGAATGCATTTAATCAGCAGCCCATCATTTAATATATATATTTATATATTTATATAATGTATGTTTCGAGTATATGAGTGAAGAGCCTGGTCATCTGAATGGTACCTCCCAGGTCCCCGACCTACAGGTTTGATTTGTGATGAAGGCAAAGCCCAACGGTTCGTTCCAACTCTCCAGAGAGACACCTCGCCCCAATTTCCCATCACCATAGCGATGCCTTCATCTCAACCAACACCAACCAGTCACAATCAGGTTGTGGGATTTTTCCCAACTACTAACTAAAAGGGGAGTTTTCTAACGAGGGAGTTCAAACCTCTGTGTCCGGTGTCTCACATGTTTTACTACACGAGACAGATGGAACTGAAGCTGCATCAGGTTGAATTATATAATTATATTTATCTTTTTTTTTTTTCGATAGGACTTCAGTTTCTAACCCACAGTGTCCAGTATTTCACAGATGAACATGAATAATATCACAGGCCAGGCGGCTACTTATACATTCATTCTAAGAGGTTTCCACCTACACATGGAATTAGTCACTCTGCATCCAAATGGAGTCAGTTTGGAGAATCAGCTCTGGAGGAAAATGATCCGTCAGAATAAAACTGAAAGAACCTGCATGAAAATTAATTTAGGTTTTTGGTAAAAATGTGCAGGATGTTTTGGAAAAAAACTCTTAAGACTCGGAAGTATTGGAGGAAGTATTCAGTCAGTGGCTCTTCATGGGCTTCAGTTGAAATGCTACTGTTAAAGCAGGTGGCGCTGACGATCACGACACCTTCAAGTGTTGTGAGTTTATTCTGAATCATTTGTAATCAAATCATTTGTTGTTCCTCTGAACTATATTCACCATGAAGTCATTAAAGCTGTGGTCATTTTGAACGTTTTTTTTAACTTATATTTTTGTTTTTGCTTCATTAGGCATTCAAGGAAATGCTGTATGCTGCCCAGGACCAGGCTCCGTCCGTCGAAGGTAAACAGACTCCAACACGTGACGTACATGTATCTGCACCCACTGCCCACTTTTCCCTGTGGCCTGTTTGGGCATCCCCAGAATAACAGCTCCCGCTGCTAAAAATAGACAATCGCTGCTAACGTGCTGCCACAACAGACACGGAGTCAAGCAGAATACCATTAGTCAATCATTACTTTCTGACCTGCTTTAAGTTACAAGCAAATATTTGGAGAGGGAAAAAAACCAGGCCGTCAGGATCACAGTCTGGAACTGGACGTTGAGGTGAAGGGTTGGACTGGAGAGGGTTAGATACTGGGTGTGATATCAGATTACAGACGTAAACAACTGTGTTGTAAAGGGTTAAGACACAGTTAATGATGTTCGACTGCTCGTGTGTGACTGTGAGTGAAGAACATGAGCTCAGAGAGTCTGTGATTGAGTCCAGAAAAAGACCCGTCGTGAAACAGGACTCCTCAGAGGTCACCTCTTTGATGCTCGAGCTACGATGTGTTTATTGGTCCAAATGTGTGTGTGTGTGTAAATAGTGAATATGTTTCCATGTGTTACAGTACAATATTTACATAGAGTGCAGAAGTAACGATCCCTACTGTTAGGGATCGTGTGCAGTATCTGGTGTCTACGACGACCTGTTGCACCGGTGACTCGTTCTACTGGTTTATGAAGACCACGGCTACTTAGTTACTGTCCTGCACTTGGTGCTGGTGCTCTGACAACAAACCAGTCATGTGACCTGAGGTTGGAGGTTGTTGAGGTGGTATTTTATACTTGAGGTACTTGAGTGAAATGAAAACTTCACCACAGTATATGTAAATAGGAACGTGGGAGTTCCATTTCTACGATCACTCAGAACTCTCGTACTGAACATAAGTTCATATGTCACTGACCTACGCTAACGCAGCGGTGACATCATCATCCAGGACATAAAAACATCAGACGAGTCAGACGTTTGCTTTGGAGCCAGAATGATGGAACTAGACTTTTTTAATGGTGGTGGACGTCGTAAACTATTCTGAGTTTACAAAATCATTTTTATTTTGATAAAGAAAAGTATGGTCTATGACAACATGTAACTTGAATGTAAAACGCAGCACGATCTGTTTGCATTAATATCTGTAAATAATTTAGAAAAAAACACACATTTTCTCTCATTAATTATTACGTGACAACACAACACATCTTTAAAAGTGATCATGTTTGAGCTGCGGCTGCTCTGAGAGGTGTCTCCGTCGGCTGGTGGATGATAGATCACTTCCTGTCTCAGGTCTGAGCTGCAGTCATAGGTCACATGTCTGGTTCATTTATCAGTATAAAACCGTACTGCACCTCAGTGGCTGTATTTAACCTTCAATCAGGATGTTTTTGTGTCATTTTTTACACCTTTCCCACTCAACACTGTACAGATTGTCCTTCTGTCAGATTACTGATACAGAAAACAGAGGAATGTGGTTTTTTAATGTGGTGCATTCTCATTTTAAAATCTTAATAATTATCATAATAATACAATAATACAAATCTGCAGGAAGAACAGAGGAATGTGGTGTTTTAATGTAGTGCATTCACATTTTAAAATCATAATAATTATCATAATAATACAATAATAATAATTGCAACTACTGCTCCTTGAGTCTCTTGCCTTTTTTCTGGATGTTTTTAAATGATAAAAACCAAGGTGTTCCGACTGTGTGGGTATTCAGAGGATGTTCTCGTTGCCTCAGGGAGACTGGTTTATTGGGTTAGAACTACACACTCACCCACTCTGCTCTCTCCCTGAACATGAAGCTGTGTCTGAGAGAGACACAAGCCTCCGTCAGGGCCTTCACATGTGAAACTAATGGACAAAAACACTGTTTGTATTTGTTTTTTAAACAGCATCTAATTCCACGTTACACTGTTCATTTCACCCACATGGACGACACTGATAACGTGCAGCGACGCCATAACACGGCGCTGCCTCTGTGCAGCGTTTGACCTTTCACCCCACGTTAATGTCCTTTGTTTCTGTCCCCACTCTCCTTAATGGTCCTCGATAAAAACGTGGACGTCTCTGTGTGTGTGTGAGGAGCCAGTGAGAGACATAAGAATCTGCCTGGCTCTGTGGTTCACTCCGTACCAACCATTACAATGACTTATGTCACAATTTAATTCAATTACTCTGTGAATTATCCCACAGATCAGAGGACAACA
>NC_024308.1:1616843-1620376 GCF_000523025.1 Cynoglossus semilaevis
CCGATTTCTCGTTTTTTTTTTTGTTTTTTTGTTTTTTTTAATATATTATGAAGTAATTATCAAATTCTCCACCAGGGTAACTTTATGAATCGATGTCATTCATGTCCTGTCTCATTCATTTACACACTCGGCCGTTCACTCGGCCGCTCGTCCTGTTGCTCTGTAAATGGTCAGTCGATTACACTGATGGTATCTGAGTGGAGCCGGGCCAAAGAGGAGCCATTAGTCACACACACACACACACACACATAGACAAACTATGGGCGGGGCACATGTGTAGAGCCACATACAGTAAACACTTACACACACACACGTACACATACGTAAAATATATTATGAAGTAATTATCAAATTCTCCACCAGGGTAACTTTATGAATCGATGTCATTCATGTCCTGTCTCATTCATTTACACACTCGGCCGGTCAATTGGACGAGTCCTCAGGTGACAACATTTCTTTGTTCAAGATTTAACATATTTTTTTTTTGGGGGGGGTGGGGAGGTACACAGTGATACCAGAGTGGACCAAACACCAGATGTTATTCTGCTGGTTGTCAGTTACCATCCACCATCAAAGCCTTTTCATGTTTTCTGCAGCCAAATCAATAATGTTGTAAAAAGCCGCTGTGTGAAAATAGCAGCATTTCCTTTCTGTGGATCAGAGTTTAAAGTAACTCAAGTGATCGACCGGCGTTTTAAGAAGTAAAACTATTAATATTTTATTTTTTAATATTTTATATGAGTTCTGAGAAATTATTACTTATTATTTCCTTTCCAAAAATATAAGCACTTTTTTGTTTAAAACAACAGCAGCAGGACCTGGTTTTATACAGTATGTATATATAAAACTACCTTGATTAATTATTAGTTAATTATTAATTATTAGTTGAAATATTAGCTATAACAATTGAGTTAGTGTCAGTGAACAAGAAAATGATTTAAATCCAGATGTAATTTGTTCCATTAAGCTCTCACTTTACGTCGTGTCAGTTTTTTTTTGTTGTTTTTTTTTTTCTAACCCTGTTAGATTTTATTGCCTTGATTACGGTGAAATAAACAGAACCGTAAACCTGCTCACGGTGGCAGCTTTTTTCTGCTCCGTCAGCGGTCTCCTCAGCTCCGGCCACGACTTGATGAATATTTCTGTTTACGTTGTCGTTACGGCTGCTTTGATTGATGAACATTATTCACAGACACGTCGTTCAAAACAACATTTCTTTCATTTCCTTTTGTTGTCCGTCTTTTCCCGCTCATCCGCCATTTTGTCTGCTGCCGTTGACGAACACGTACGAGACGTTAGCTGAAGCTTAGCCGGCGTCTGTGAAAAACAGCGCTGATTGTTATTCTGCCGACGTGTGTGATGGAACAGCAGCTGTTATTATAGTTGTTGGTCTCCCCTGGAGTCGGTCCCTCCCTCTGACACAATGGTCAATTTTTATAACAGTTTTGTTTTTAAGTCAAAGCTCCTGTGGTGATTTTATTCCCGCAGGCGGTTGTGACTCTGGAAACGTCATTTATGTTTCTTTGTCGTCATCGCAGCAAATATAACAGATCCATTATTTATAATGTATTATATTGACTTGATGTATATGGACAATTTTGTGCAAATGTCTGAAAATGCAGAATAATAAAAAAATCATACGTACATATTTACACTGTGAAGAAGAATCAGAATAAAGGAGTGAAGAGACAGACAGATGTTCAGTGGTCAGAAAACAGAGGAAAAGACACGTGTGGACATGGAGACAGACAGGTAGACATATGGAGACAGACAGGTAGACATATGGAGACAGACAGGTAGACAGTCAGGCAGGATTTACCAGGTCACTGGTTTGGCAGCCAGGGCCTCCAACCACTCTGCATTATTGATGTGCTCTTTGGCAATTTGCTTCGGCCGCTTAATTCCAAGCAGTAATTGTCAGGTTTTTATGGAGGTTGGCTTCGTTTTTTAAGTCCTCACAATGAAGTCAGAAATATAATTAATCTCTAAGTCAGACCAAAATTAATTAGGAACATTGGTGACTGGAGATAAAAAATGGAACGTGTCAGTCCACACAAGACCAACAGTCTGGGAGAAGAAGAAGAAGAAGGAGGAGAAAAGAAATCTGACTGTGTTTTTTTTTTAAGGCAGTGTTCCTTTGATGATGTGTTTGAGGGTTTTAGAGAGGAGGGGGGGGGAGAGGGGGGGGGTCAGGGTCAATACAGACATAGGATCACTTTTCAAGGTCATCGATCAATCGAACTGGGATAATTACCAGTGGAGAGAAAAAGAGGGATTGGTAATTGAATGAAAGGTGGGGTGAAGAATGACGAGCGTCTGTCTTCACGTTTAACGGAACGACAAACCTGAAAAACTGGACGGATTTGGAGGGAAAAAAATGAAACATTACAAGAAACAGAAACAGATACAGGAAGAAAAAAAATGTATCTATCAGACGGTAGACAAACAGACTGAGGAGGACGTCCCCTGGCTCATCTCCAATGCATGTTGGCCTGCATTAGTGCTAAAGCCACCCCACAAGAGAGGGAGAGAGAGGGAGAGAGAGAGGGAGAGAGAGAAGTCAATAGATAAAAGTCTTCTATCCATCCATCCATTATTCATTGGTGAATTAGATCTTGCTTGAATAATGTGGAAGAGGAAGGAGAGGAAATCTGGGAGGAGGAACAGGAAAGGTGTAGGTTGACTCGTGAGGAACAGAAAACTGTGGTGGTGCTTTTTTGGCAACGTGGAAAGAAGATTACCTCAGGATGTATTTTTAGTTGGAGGATATTTGATAATAATCTCAAAGGATAAGATTCCCAACAGCACAAATATAGTTAGCAGGGGCAAAAAAAGAAAAAAAGAAAAAAGCAAATACCAGCAGAAATAGTTGAGAGGGTTGAGCAACGAGTGATGATTGTGTTTGTGCTTTAGGAGTAAAAGGTTACGACAGGAACAGAGGTGAAGGAAAGGTGAATGTTACTTAGAGGAATGAATGTTACGATGATGAGGAGAGAAGGTCGCGGCTGCAGTGACCTTCCTCTTCAATAAAGATAATTCAGAAGGAAAACATTCCATCAAACGCAGCTGCAGTTGTTGCCGTTCATCAGTTATAAACGTTGTTACAAAAATACACCAGGTTTTAGTTCTTTCTTGGACCTCAGTCATTCATCTGTTCCAAGTCATTTTTCAGAACTTCATTTTAATAATAATAATAATATGTTTACATAAAAAAAAAAGAACTCTAGTAAAAACAGCAGATACCCCTCAGTGAGGTCAGTTTTACCTGGTGGACAGAGTTGGTACTGCGTGTACTGTAGCAGTCGACGTCGTCCTTGGAATCATGGCCTCGTTCGCGGCTCCTTCTGCCGCTGTGGCCTGAAAGAAAAGAGCTCACGTGAGGCTTTTCTTTTTTTATCATCTGTGTATTGTGTGGTATTGACTCCTCGACTGTCGACGTGATCACAGAGTCCAGCTCTGCAGCCGAGGGGATCGGATTTAGATTTGATTTTTGATGGAAACCTTTTTCTCGCTGCAGAGTTCGACGTAAAATT
>NC_024308.1:1621455-1623943 GCF_000523025.1 Cynoglossus semilaevis
AACGATGGTGTTCTCACAGACACAGATTTTTCTTTTTCAATCTGTCTGTAAATACCACGTACCAATACTTTACACCCGTGTTTCCCAATTTTTTTTCTGTGCACCCATATTTTTAAAAGTCACAAACCTTCGCAACCCGAGTCAATAAACATTATTCGTAAACTCCTGGGAAACATGATGAAAAAAAAATCTCTCGCGACCCACCTGAGGGCCGCGACCCAGTCTTTGGGAAACGATGCCTTACACAATACCAGCAAAATGAATTGTTGGTATTAATTCACGTTTTGGGACCAAACACTGAGAAGTGTGTCGGAGCAGGGGGTGAAGTGTGAGCGTGGTGTCAGGACTGTTGCCCCTCATTCACAGTAATACCCTGTAACCACCCCTCCTGTCATCTGTTGCCCCCAGGGTCTATGCATATTTCATGGCCCTTTTTTCAACATGTGTCTAATATATTCACAGTGTCAGTTAATAATGACGACCCACTCAGAGTCGACGCTCTGTCAGAGTGGAGTCAACTGTCGGCTCGCAGACCTCCCCGTGTCCCTCACTCTACGTCTTTTTTACGTCTTTTTTTTTTTACGGCGTCTTCTTCTTCAGTGAAACAACAGTTTGTGTCTGTTTTGCATTTTCACCCCGGGGGCAGACAGAGTGGATTCTTCTTGACAAGTGCCTTCTGATAATTAGGGCTCATAATCAGCCTATTAGTATTCAGCTCAATCGACCACGAAACAGCGTGTTGTTCCCCGGGCGTGAGCTGCAGCCAATTGTAAGGGTTTATTGTGAATTTCTTGTTAACATTTTTATGGGACTCAATCTGTGCGCAGGGACTTCAGTTGTTGCTGTGTTAATCTTAAAAAGCATTTTATTAATGTAGCCAGCAGGTCTGGACGCAGAGTTGGTGAATGTTAAAATCAGGACGCATGAAAATGTTCCTGAAAGCGTTCGGTCTCTCGGGGTTAGAGGAGCAGCAGTGTGTGTGTGTGTGTGTGTGTGTGTGTGTGTGTGTGTGGTGTTTTTTTGTCTGCACTTTGAAATACAAAACCGAGCTGAACTTCCTCCGTCTGTGTTACCATGGCACCTCGGAGAGAGACCAGAATCACTCCAGCCTCGTTTTGTTCCTCTGACATCAGGACACAAACACATGAACCGTAGAACATGTAGAACTAAAGTCTGGGCTGGAAGGTGGAATTTTAAATACTGTCCTGTGAAAGCACGTCTTTACACCGAAGGACGTGAACGGAAATGGATTCTGTTCAGTTAAAAGAAAACAAACACTTAAACTACTAAAGAAACTGAATCAACGACTAAAAAACGTCTCGTCATTATCACTGAGGCTGCGGTTGTTTCTTAAAATGTGTCTTTTTTTGCTGCATCATAGTTAATAATAATAATAAATAAATAATAATCTAAAATACAGTTCAGTTTAGAAGCTTTTGGTTCACGAATTCTTTTGGCTTTTGACATGAAATTTAATGACTTTTCAGTTTTGACTCCATGTCTTTCTGTAGTAAAGTTATTCGTGCTGCACATGTAGCATTAAAGCAGCTAAAACAGATGCTAAATACAAACATTCCATCGTAGTTCTGAATATGGTCTTCAAGTCTGAAAGCAAATTCACTGTAAGAAAAAACAACAACCTAATTCCAGGCTGTAACTTTGTTCCATTTCCGCCCCTCGTTGTTTCCACATCCTTCACTCGACTTCTTTCTGTGAAAACGGCGTTTCACCTGCTGTAAATCATGTAAATGATACGATGTTCACGTTCCACGAGGTTAGCACGAACCTAATCAGGTTGAGTCAGGAAATGACTCCTAATCTCATAAGAAAAAGGATCGGACAGGCTCCCAGGATGAAGGTGGAGCAGAGAGGACGAGGAACAGGAAGTGAGCGTTGACCTGAAGTCACTCCGAGCTTCTTAGAAAGTTAACTGAAGGTTAGCGTTCGTGTTTGTTTGAACCTGATCGTCCAGTGATCGGTCAGTGGGTCTGAACGTAAACATAAGTTATAGTTGGTCTCTGTTTGACTATCACGTGTGTGTGTGTGTGTGTGTGTACACACACGTACCTGTATGAGGATTTCTCTCTCTTTTCATGTGTCACTTTGTTTGGTCCACACAGTGAAGCTGCTCTTATCGAGAGTCAGCAGCTGCTGCTGTGAAAACACCGCGGCAGCATCACACACACACACACACTCACACACACACACACACACACACACACCGGCCTAATGAAGACACAGGCATGAAACCCTGCGAGTCATTACTGCAGCGTGGAAAATAAATCAGGAGAAGAAAGTCGTACTGAGGACGAAGGTTTCTCTGATTTAACTGTAAATATGAACTGTTGAATTAGGATAAAAAACAACAGACAACGAACTGTAGAACATCAGACATAAATGTCAGTCGTCCTGTCCTGTCAGTCGTCCTGTCCTGTCAATCGTCCTGTCCAGTCAGTAGTCCTGTCCTGTCAGTCGTCCTGTCCTGTCA
>NC_024308.1:1624315-1626582 GCF_000523025.1 Cynoglossus semilaevis
CACACACACACACACACACACACACACACACACACACACACACACACGTGCTCCGGTGGATTAGCTGCTTCTGCCTTTAACTACATCGACGTTTGTCGGGGGAAGTTAATTGAGTTGATCCTCAGACGAAGTGATGAAGTCTGTAAAAAAAAAAATACTACTGAACTTTGAACAAAAAAAAAATATAAAACCAAGTTGATTCTAAAACAGCAATAATAACAATAATAATAATAATAATATAAAGATAATAATTGTAAATAAAGCAGATTATAACCATGTACTTGGGTCAAATTAAAATGATAAATTAACTGCTTTACAGAGGTTGACAGTACACAGTACACAGTACTCTGAGCAGTAATAAATACTGCATCCAGGTAAATACCTGTATGTGTGAGAAACAGAAACCAAATAGAATAGTCATGTTTTGGTTTTTATCTTTTCCTGATCTTTATCTTTAGACTGTGTTTACAGTCGACGTTCCTTCAACATGAGTTGTTTCAGGAGATGTGAAACAAACTTACGTACGGCTGATGTTTACGTCGTCACCGACGTTCGTCGTTGATCACAGGGAGTGAGAACGAGGAGCGGCAGAACGAGGCGTCCCCGCAGGCCGCACTTCCTCTCTCTACCTGCAAGATCAAACACGAACGAGTGAAGCGAACATCACAGGAGCTGCCAGCCGCTGTTTGGCTGACGGACCGCCTCGCGTCAAAGACAGAGGGCGATGTTATTGTAATTGTGCGTTCAGGTGAGAGGCAGAGAGAGAGCGAGAGAGAGAGAGAAAAGAGGAGAAAAACATTCAACCCATTAAACCCCCGTCACACGTCTGAGGTTCTTTGTTTACAGGTGTGCTCTCTCGCCCTCTCTCTCTCTCTGAGGTTTATAATACGCTCTAATAGAATCGTGTCTTCACCTGTCAGATACAGGTGGCCTTTCTCTCTGCTTCTAATAGTCATGTCAATCCAACGTAGAATTTTCAAACATTTTTACTGCGTCCTAAAAAACAACACATTTGTTTTGTTTTTTTCCAACATGTAGGAAAAAGCACAAACTGTCCCTTTTTTTGATCAATACTAACATAAAGAGGTTCGGTGGAAACACAGAACAATAATTGGATTTAGTCGCTGCCATGTGGACGGGCTGATGTGAATTCATTAAAGGTCAAAGGTCACTGACTGAGCGGCTCCACGTCTGGTTTTCCTGAAGGCCGTCGTGTGGACTTTTACCTTTTATTCCAGGTAGTCGAGCGCACGCGGAGGTGGGCGACCGAGATAATAGCTCCCTCCTGAACAGCGGCCGCTTGATATGAGCCGCGATTGGCTAAGACGGGAGTTGACGCTCGCAATTGGTGGATGTAGTTAGACAGAAGGTGGCGATGCGGCCGCCCAGTTGCCTTGGATACAGTCGTTCCTCTGTGAGTTAGTGGCCGTCCAACGAGCGAGTGACGACGTAAACGATCGGCAGAGAATCTGTTGATTCTGCTGAGAACGACTTCAGTGGATTATTATATCAGACGTCTGTGATCATTCTGTGTCTTTGACTGCTTTTATTCAAGGACGGGTTGAGATTTAGATGGAGAGAAAATTAGAAAAAATACAGGTGAACAAGTGAGCAGAAAAGAAACGAACCTTTACGTCAGGCCTGTGTCTGCAGTGACTCTCTGCACAACTGAAGTCAATCAAACTAAATGAATTTACTAATGGCCAAAAGTAGTTTCCTTTAACAAATCAGAGACAGCAATTAGGACAAAAACCCGACTGAGATCCAGTTCTGTTCTGTTCTTCCCGTCAGTTCAGCTCTGGCTCGGCTCCAGACTGAAGCTCTCAGTGAACCAGCTGCTAATCTGTCTGTCCTGTTGGAATTCAGAACTGAACATTCTCCTGGACACTTGAGACTCGAGTGTGTGTGTGTGTGTGTGTGTGTGTGTGAACGACACAGACCTTGTTTTTTCCTCTCCGCTGCTCCTGGAATTTCTTCCACTGAATCTTTTTTTCTATCACAGTGTCGTCGACTACAGAACAACACAAATAACAACACAAAACAGTAAATGAACATGGGGGGGGACGTGGGGGGGGGTCGGGACACTCAGCTGCTCTGTGGTCAGCTGAGGTGTTTTTTCTGTGTGAACAGACCGACAGGACCCGGTGGTAGTCCCTCCACCTGCCTGATGGTATTGATTTAAACATGCATGAACACCTCCGTCACCTCTGCCCCCCCCCCCCCCCCCCCCCACACCCCCCCCCCCCCCCGCCGCCACCCGTCCCCAC
>NC_024308.1:1626881-1629818 GCF_000523025.1 Cynoglossus semilaevis
GAGTGTGTGTCTGTCTGTCAAGACCAGTGTCACTCCTCTGTTGTAGCCTCTCCTCAGTTGCCGTGACAACTGTTCTATGGCAGGGCGGGGCCACTCACTTTCTGCGTGCTGGTGCAATAAGTGGTGCAATTATGTAAATTCATTTCCAACAAAGTGTTGTGTTTTTTCCAGATCTGACATAGATGAAAAATGGATGTTGCTGAAATGCTTTCACTCTGGTGTTTTTAGATCTTTAAAAAAAAAAAACCCTTTCCTGCATTTGTGCATTAACTGCTGATGTTGATCTTATTTTTTGTTCATCACTTTTCTTTTTTCCACATCATTTCTGGAGGAAAAGACACCGATCAGTGGAGCTGATAAATCCACTGCTGCAGCTTCACGTCAGTCGACAGTTTTATCAATGTTAAACAGACAAATTCATTAAAAAAACAATAATAAATTGTATAATTGTTGCAGTGTCGACAGTAGTGAAAATGTTACTAGAATTTTAATTTTTTTTGCAGAAACACCGTTGTGTTACGTAGTAGTTCACGTTAACATTAGTAAACTGAAGTCACCTGCTGATTGGAATTGGCTCTAGCGCCACCTATGAAACACTCTGGGGTCACTCTTCTGTTAAAAATGACAGAAAACACGACTGAAAAATAAAAACCGTCGTAGAATCGACCTCTGGTTTGAACAGACGTCGACGATGGTTTTCAAATGTTCTTTGAAGTCTGGAGCATCAGTCAATCCTTTGTTGTCTCTCCGTCGGTCACTCACTTTTCTCCTTACCTCGAACTCACCCGACATCTCACCCATCCTCCCCCAGTGAAGGGTGAGTGTGTGTGCGTGTCCCCAGGATCGTTAGCCAACAGCGTTTCATTAGTGACATTTGACCTTTCACCTCCCACGTTGTCGTCATTATTGTGTGGCACGTTTGTCGTGTTTACATTCACATTCTGAAAACAAAAGATCTGGATCCTGGTGGATATTTTCACATTTTCACACTGAGGAAGAATCTTGTCATTTTTTTTTCTATGTTTTTTGTCTGAGTAGTTCCTTTGTCTGGAGTGACCTCTCTCTGTGTCACTCAGGTCCCAGAGCCTGAATAGTGATGAAGGTCAGCATCGACAGGAATCAGCAGGAGCCGCGTGTTTGTTAACGTCACACATAAATAAAATAAATTAGGTTTGTCACATCAAATGATTTTATTAAATTAGTCTGATTGAAATTCGACCACATTTTATATCAATTATTCCGAGGTCTGTAGACTGATTTATACTTTAAGAATAACATCATTTTAATTAATCATGATGAATTGATATTCATCCTCAGTCGCTCGAGGATTAATCAGATTAAATATTTTAATAATTTGACAGCCCTGAAATTTATATTTTAAAAATATCAAATTCTTTATTTTCTCAAAGACTTTGATTCTAACATTGTTCAGGTTACACTAACTAAAACAAACACTCATTTATAACAGTGATTTCTTTTTTTTTTTTTTCTCTCCGTGGAGTTTGTGTTATAATAAGATTTCCTCGTTAAGGATTTTCCAGAGGGACAAACAGGAACATAATAGAATTCCAAAGATAGACGTCCACCTGTAGCCATGGTGATTCACCGAGGCTGTCGCTGCCATTACTGACTCCGTCCTTTCAGGAATGTACACACATACAGTATAAATACCCCCCGGCCCCTCCCCCCACACACACACACACAGGGAACACACGGTTCCTCATTTAGCATCGTTACGCTGGGTCTAATCCGTGCTCCTCCCTGAAGCGACCAGAGGTGAACGGAGTCGTTGGACACGACAGGATCGCTGTTTTAGAGGTGAAGGGATTTGTCCAACATTAAAAGCTAATTATTGGACAATAAAACGTCTGGAGAAAAGCCAGGACATTTTTTTTTTCCCACGTTTCCTGTTCAGGCCTCCTCGGCGTTCCCACACCTCTCTCTCTCAGCAGATGCCTCGTTGGTGTCTTGCTCCGTTCCTCTGGCCTCCGTCCATCCCCTGCTGGTCCGAAGGCCAAAGTCCGTTCGGCTGCAGTCGCTCCACGTTAGCCTGCCAGGTTAGCAGCAGACCTTTGGACTGTGGCTGCTACTGCTGACGCCCTCAGAGAGAGAGAGAGAGAGAGAGAGAGAGAGAGAGAGAGAGAGATAAGATTCTAGGAGCTTTTATCAGCTGCTAATAATGAATCCATCAGATAAAGATACAGTGGTTTCTGCCTGGAATCCTTGTTTGCCTGAAGCAACAGAATCAGCAGTTTGACTCTGACACCGACTCCACGGTGGAGGCTGTGATTTGATAGGCTGGAGGATAAGGCAGACTGTATGTGTGTGTGTGTGTGAGTGTGTGTGTGTGTTTTACAGCCTCATCCACCTGATAAACAGGAGCCGTGAGTGAGTTGACTGTGGTTTTTAAATATTAACAGACTTCTGCTGAGCGTCAGCACGTTAGCCGCTCTGTTAGCGTAGCATCGCTGCGTCACGTTCACTACAACAACACATTAATTCACAGTAGATAATGGACTGACTGTAACAACTGCGCGACACAGAGCAGTGTTGATTGGTGGAAGCCACAGACTCCACTGCTCCACCGTGCGTCCACAGTTTAAACCCTGGACCACGTTTTAAACCAGTCGCTGCATTAATACATATTTATAAATAAATATTAATTAAATATATTAAATGTTAATAAATATGAATGCATTAATATTATAATGGATGAAGCACTGGCTGAAAATTGACGTTTTTTATTATTATTTTTCTTTTATAGAAGTCTGAGTTATCGCCCATGGAAGTCGTAATTAAAAAAATATATATAATATTTTTTAAATATATATATATGGTCTATTGATCAGAGCGATCAGTCAAAGCATAAACCTTCTCTCTCCTCCTCAAACCGTATGCGATCATCGACTGATGACAGGGGAGACGCGGCGTGTTCAT
>NC_024308.1:1630451-1632458 GCF_000523025.1 Cynoglossus semilaevis
GTGTGGACCCCCCCCCCCACACCTCCCCCCCCCCGCTGTGATCTGTCACATGACAAGCTCCCATGGTAACAAAGACTCATTTGCATATCTGATTAGCTTTACCTTCTGCTGCAGCCTCTGAATCTGTGCCTGACTGAACTGAACAGACATGGCTGACGTTAGGACGACTTCATCAGTGAAAGAAGAAGAAGAAGAAGAAGAAGAAGAAGAAGAAGAAGAAGAAGAATGATGATGATGATGTCATCATTTTTAAAAAAAAACAAACATAATATAATGATATATTATGATATGGTTGGTCATAGTTGGTACATCCCAAACCCCAGGTCGTAGGTCAGACGTCCTTCCTCCGACCCTTCTCCTCATCACCATCACCATCATCATCATCATCATCATCATCATCATCATCATCATCATCATCATCATCATCATCATCATCATCATCATCAAGTGTGATGAGGTTCTTTGCGAAGCCGTTTTATGTGTGTGTCATACAACTGTTAACACTGAGCTGATGAATGGAGAGAGGAAATGAACTGTCAAACTGCTGCAGCGCCACCCTGTGGCTCCACCCTGTACCAGTGTGTATTTTAAATGGCCAGCGGTCCACATTGATCCTGCGGCCCACTGGTTAGGTGTACACACACACCACATGATGCCCATGGTGATTGGCTGCAGTTCCAACATGTGTGCACACACACACACACACACAGACACACACACACCTCCACTTCCTGTTGTCCATCCACGGTGTCCACACATTCACATCAGACACAAACTTTGAAGGACAAAAAAAAAAAAAAATTCCGTTCCATCTAAGATGAGTGTGATCACTCAAACCCACTGGGAAAATTCCATCTCTGTGTGTGTGAGTGTGTGTGTGTGTGTGTGTGTGTTTGTGAGCCGTGACACCGTCACCGTCAGCTCCCCTGGATCTTGTAGCCATTAGCAACCGTCTGTGGGAGTCGCCTCGTTCTCTGTTACATGACTGTGATTGTGTGCATGTGAATGAGCAGGTGCACAAGTGTGTGTGTGTGTGTGTGTGTAAGTGTGTGTGTGTATGATATGGCTGTGTGATAGCATCATGATGGAACACATTAGCGTTGATTATTTGATGAAATGCCGCTCGGATGTAACTTTATTTATCTCCAATTTATTCCTGTGTTGAGACAAATGTGCGAAGTAACGACGTTAAACCTCCACGGCCACGGAACGGAACGGAACGGAACGGGAAACACACGTCATTTAGAGCTGGAGAAAAATATAATATTATAATGGATGAAGCACTGGCTGAAAATTGACGTTTTTTATTATTATTTTTCTTTTATAGAAGTCTGAGTTATCGCCCATGGAAGTCGTAATTAAAAAAATATATATTAATTTTTAAATATATATATATGGTCTATTGATCAGAGCGATCAGTCAAAGCATAAACCTTCTCTCTCCTCCTCAAACCGTATGCGATCATCGACTGATGACAGAGGAGACGCGGCGTGTTCCCCCGCCTCTGTGTGCGTTTGTAATTAACCACGTGTTAACGATCATCCTGATCTTCAGTTTCCCAGATGAATGTTCTCTGTGTCAGATTAATCTGGTCTGTGAACAGGCCGACACCTGTAGACCTGAGAGCCGCGCCGCCGCCACATCCATCATCACAAAGTGTCCGTGCGGAGCTCGGCCTCAGCTCCGTGCTAGTTTAGGGTCCTTCAAGGACATTTAAAAACCCGCTGTAATGAATAACCCCCCAGCCACCCGCGGGGGCCCCCCCCCCCCGTCACATCCATCATCTGCTGAGGATGAGGCCCAGCACGAAGGGCGGGGTCACGTGGTGTGAGAACGGGGGCTACAGGTGTCGGAGCGTGAACGAGGAGGGATGTTTACAGGTGAAGGAAAAACAAAAGGTTTTCTTCAGCCGCAGGACGGGGGAGTTTTCAAAGGGGTGAGGAGAAATGAGGGCTTGTCGGTGGGGGGGGGGGGGGGGGACGCAAAGAGAGAGAGAGACACACCCAC
>NC_024308.1:1633447-1634720 GCF_000523025.1 Cynoglossus semilaevis
GTGTGTGTGTGTGTGTGTTTTTGTGAGCCGTGCCCCCGTCCCCGTCAGCCCCCCTGGATCTTGTAGCCATTAGCAACCGTCTGTGGGAGTCGCCTCGTTCTCTGTTACATGACTGTGATTGTGTGCATGTGAATGAGCAGGTGCACAAGTGTGTGTGTGTGTGTGTGTGTAAGTGTGTGTGTGTATGATATGGCTGTGTGATAGCATCATGATGGAACACATTAGTGTTGATTATTTGATGAAATGCCGCTCGGATGTAACTTTATTTATCTCCAATTTATTCCTGTGTTGAGAAAAATGTGTGGAGTAACGACGTTAAACCTCCACCGCCACGGAACGGAACGGAACGGGAAATACACGTCATTTAGAGCTGGAGAAAAATAAAGACGGAGGCGGAGGTGGAGGTGGAGGCGGTCAGCAGACGATAATCAATAGGCGTTGATGAGGTCGTCTCAGAGCGGCTGTGTTTCATGGCAGCAACTGTTTTGTGTGAAGCTGCTGATCAATACTGTGATCCCTGATTAGGTCTGAACATCTGAGTGAAAAGAGCAGCACAAATCAGATGACGGTGAAATGGGACCAAAAAAGACAAAAACAAAAACCAACATCCAGTGTGTGTGTGTGTGTTTATCTGACTGACCTGATATTTTTCCTTTTCTTTTTTTATTTGTCGTGTAACTTCAGGCCAGACTGATGTCATGCAAACGTTACAGGATCGGACTTTTCTGATTAAATTATGCACTTCCTCTGACACACACACACACACACACACACACACACCAAAAGACAGAACATTTGGTGAAGTAACATTTGTTGTTTAATTTCTCTCACCTTTTCAAGCAGAAAAAACAGTTTTTATTGTAAGGCAGTTGTAATATATTTTTTTTTTTTTGCATAAATTCAGCATGAACTAAACATATTTGTTTACTGTGTCACTGAGGAGTATTTTCCAGTGACACCTGTATATCAAAGTATTGCAGTATTCCACCATCATAGAACACATGCGTTCCTGTTGAAAACAGAATGTTTTTTTTTGCCTTCACTCTCACTCCGTGCTGTGATGCGTTGGATCAGAGACGGTGACTCTGGTGTCGTGGCCTCGCAGCACAGACAGGGCCTTGAATTTTCCAAGTGAATTCAGTGAGTCCAGGGCGCTGCCCCGATTCCTTTCACGCGGTTACATATGGAGCGAGAGGAAAAGCTCAGTGAAGAGGAAAGACGGGTGAGAGAGAGGGGTGAGAGAGGGGGGTGAGAGAGGGGGTGAGAGACACGG
>NC_024308.1:1636611-1637447 GCF_000523025.1 Cynoglossus semilaevis
CATCAAGGTCTAGATTAAGGATCTACAACCTGTGGCTCCGGGTCCACACGCGGCCCTTTGACCTCTAATGTTGCACAGAAATGAATAAATAAATTGTTAGACTGTAGTCACTAAAAATAAAATAAAATATAAGTGAAACAAAACATGGACGTTTAGAGAAACTGCCAACATGGTGTGGCTGGAATTTTTATTTTGGATTTGAAAATCCACTCTCTCTTTTCTCTCAGTCTTCCTCTCAGTCTTCCTCTCAGTCTTCTTCTCCGTCTTCCTCTGGATGTTTTTCTTTCTTCTGCTGCTCAGAAACCACCTCACACTCCATCTGTCATCCTTCGTTTACTTTGTCCCTTTCATCAAGTATTCACTTGGCTGCCAGTGGTTTTACTCGTCACACGTGTTGACAAACACACACACACACACACACACACACACAGATACTAAATTATCACCTCAGAATGTGTGGAACGTGTGATTCTCTCCTTCGTCTTTTCTCCTCCTCTCTGTGAGAGTGGAGTTTTTTGTTTTTATTTTTTATTTTTTATTTGATGCGTGTGTTTCACTCTGTCAAACAGTAAACAGCGACAGTGGCTCTGCTGCCTCTGTCTCTGAGCCGTGTCTCCGTTCCCTGGCCTCCGTGAGCCAGATGATTGGTGGAATTAATTGTGGCCAGAGGGCTGAATGGGAAACGGTGAGACAAAAAGGGGGAGATGGGTAGTATGAGGGAGGGAGGGGCGAGAGGGGGGGGGGTGTGTCTGACTGTTTTTTTTTTTTGGTGTTCTGCCTCCGTCCTCAGAGCGTTTTTTTTTTTTTTTTTTTACGTTGCTTTTGTGCTCCGTCTG